>NW_027522128.1:300000-444467 GCF_052094955.1 Ictidomys tridecemlineatus | reverse complement strand
GAATGCAGTACAGAAGGACTCTTACAGAGAGCAGAGTTCAGAGACTGGGGTGGAGAATGACTGTTGCAGATAGCAGATGTTGGAGACTGGGGTGCAGAAGGAATGTTGCAGATAGCAGAGGATGGAGACTGGGGTGCACAAGGACTGTTGCAGATAGCAGAGGTTGCACACTGAGTTGAAGAAGGACTCTTACAGACGGCAGAGTTTGGAGAATGTAGTGCAAAACGACTTATACAAAAAGCAGAGGTTGGATACTGGGGTGCATAAGAACCCTTATGGAGAACAGAGGTTGGAATCTGCGGTACAGAAAACTGGTGCCAAGAGAAGAGGTTGGAGACTGGGGTGCAGAAGAACTGATGTAGAGAACAGAGGTTGGAGACTGGGGTGCATACGGATCGTTGGGTCGAGCAGAGTATGGAGACTGGGGTATAGAAGGACTGTTACAGAGAGCTGAGGTTGGAGACTAGAGTGTAGTAGGACTGTTGCAGAGAGCAGACGTTGGAGCCTGGGGTGCAAAAGGATCGTTTGGGCAAGCAGAGTATGGAAACTGTGGTGTAGAAGGACTGTTACACAGAGCAGAGGTTGGACCTAGGGTGTTGAAGGACTGTTTCAGAGAGCAGATGTTGAAGACTTGGCTGCAGAAGGACTGTTGCATAGAGCAGAGATTGGAGACTGAGGTACAGAAGGACTGTTACAGAGAGCAGAATTTGGAGACTGGGGTGCAGGTGGATTATTGCAGAGAGCAGAGTTTTCAAACTGAGGTACAGAAGAACTGTTGCAGGAAGCAGATGTTGGAGACTTTGGATCACAAGGACTGTTGCAGCTAGCAGAAGATTGATAATGGGGTGCAGAGGGTTCGTTGCAGAGAGCAGAGATTGGAGACTGAGTTGCAGAAGGATCGTTGCAGAGAGCAGAGGTTCGAGACTGGGGTGCAGAAGGATCATTACAGACAGCAGAGTTTGGAGACTGGGGTGCAGAATAACTTTTACAGAGAGCACAGGTTGGAGACTTGGGTGCAGAAGGAATGTTGCGGAGAGCAGAGGTTGGAGATTTGTTTGCAGAAGGACTGTTGCAGAAAGCAGAGGTTGGAGACTGAGGTGCAGAAGGACTGTTGCAGAGAGCAGAGGTTAGAGAATTGGTTGCAGAAGGACTGTTACAGAGAGGAGACTTTGGAGCCTGGGGTTCAGAAGGATCTTACAGAGAAAAGAGTTTGGAGACTGAGGTGCAGAAGGACTTTTACAGAGAGCGAAGGTTGGAGACTGAGGTGCAGAAGGATCTTACAGAGAGCAGAGGTTGGAGACTGGGGTGCGGACGGACTTTTACAGAGAGCAATGTTTTGATACTGTGGTGCAGAAGGAATGTTGCCGAGAGCAGAGGTTGGAGACTGAGGTTCAGAAGGACTGTTGCTGAGAGTAGAGGTTGGAGACTGGGTTGCACAAAGACTGTTGCAGCGAGCAGAGGTTTTAGACTGCAATGTAGAAGGACTGTTGCAGAGATTACAGTTTGGAAATTGGGGTCAAAAGGAGTGTAGCAGAGAGCAGAGGTTGGAGACTAAGGAGCAGAAGTACAGTTACACAGAGCATAGATTGGAGAATGGGGTGCAGAAGGACTGATACAGAAAACAGAGGGTGAAGTCTCGGGTGCAGAAGTACCCTTACTGAGAGCAGAGTTTGAAGAATGCAGTACAGATGGACTGTTACAGAGAGCAGAGGTTGGAGACTGGGGTGGAGAATTACTGTAGCAGAGAGGAGATGTTGGAGACTGGGGTGCAAAATGACTGTTGCGGAGAGTAGAGGATGGAGACTGGGGTGCAGAAGGACTGTTGCAGAGAGCAGAGGTTGCAGACTGAGTTGCAGAAGGACTGTTAGTGAGGGAAGAGTTTGGAGAAGGTGGTGCAAAACGACTGGTACAGAAAGCAGAGGTTGGATACTGGGGTGCATAAGGACCCTTACAGAGAACAGAGGTTGGAGACGGCAGTACAGAAGGACTGTTACAGAGAGCCGAGGTTGGAGACTGGGGTGCAGAAGAACTGATGTAGAGAACAGAGTTTGGAGACTGGGGTGCAGAAGGATCGTTGGGGCGAGCAGAGTATTGAGACTAGGGTGTAGAAGGACTGTTGCAGAGAGCAGAGGTTGGAGACTTGGGTGTAGAAGGACTGTTTCAGAGAGCAGACGTTGGAGACTGGGATGCAGAACGATCGTTGGGGCGAGCAGAGTATGAAGACTGGGGTGTAGAAGGACTGTTGCAGAGAGCAGAGTTTTCAGACTGAGGTGCAAAAGAACTGTTGCAGGAAGCAGATGTTGGAGACGGAGGTTCACGAGGACTGTTGCAGCAAGCAAAGGTTTGAGACTGGGGTGCAGAAGGATCATTGGAGAGAGCAGAGGTTAGAAACTGAGGTGCAGAATGATCGTTGCACAGAGCAGAGGTTAATGACTGGGGTGCAGAAGGACAGTTACAGATAGCCAACGTTGGAGACTGGGGTGCAGATGGATTGATACGGAGAGCAGAGTTTGGAGACTGGAGTGCAGAAGGCCTGTTACAAAGAGCACAATTTGGAGACTGGGGTGATGAAGGACTGTTACAGAGAGCAAAGTTTCGAGACTGGGTTGCAGAAGGATCTTACAGAGAGCAGAGAATGGAGACTGAGGTGCAGACGCACTGTTACAGAGAGTAGAGGTTGGAGAATGAGGTGCAGAAGGACCGTTGCAGAGAGCAGAGGTGGGAGACTGAGGTGCAGAAGGATTGTTACAGAGAGCAGAGGTTGGAGACAGGGGTGCAGAAGGACTGATGCAGAGAGCAGAGGTTTTAGACTGGGATGTACAAGGATTGTTGCAGAGAATAGAGGTTGGAGATTGGGGTCCAGAAAGACTGTAGCAGAGAGCAGAAGTTGGAGATTAAGGAGCAGAAGCACAGTTACACATAGCAGAGATTGGAGACTGGATTGCTGAAGGACTGACACAGAAAGCATAGATTTGAGACTCTGGTGCAGAAGTACCCTAACAGAGAGCAGAGGTTGGAGAATGCAGTACAGAAGGACTGTTACAGAGAGCAAAGTTTGTAGACTGGGTGCAGAATGACTGTTGCAGAGAGCAGATGTTGGAGACTGGGGTGCAAAAGGACTGTTGCAGAGAGCAGTGGATGGAGACTGGGGTGCAGAAGGACTGTTGCAGAGAGCAGAGGTTGCAGACTGAGTTTCAGAAGGACGGTTACAGAGGGCAGAGTTTGGAGACTGTGGTTCAAAACGACTGATACAGAAAGCAGAGGTTGGATACTGAGGTGCATAAGGACCCTTACAGAGAACAGAGGTTGGAGACATTGGTACAGAAGAACTGTTACAGAGAGCAGAGGTTCGAGTCTGCGGTGCAGAAGAACCGATGTAGAGAACAGAGTTTGGAGACTGGGGTGCAGAAGGACCGTTGGGGTGATCAGAGTATGGAGACTTGGGTGTAGAAGGACTGTTGAAGAGAGCAGTGATTGGAGACTGAGTTACAAAAGGACTGTTACAGAGAGCAGAGTTTTGAGACTGGGGTGCAGATGGATTATTGCAGAGAGAAGAGTTTTCAGACTGAGGTACAGAAGAACTGTTGCAAGAAGTAGATGTTGGAGACTGGGCTTCACAAGGACTGTTGTAGCTAGCAGAGTTTTCAGACTGGGGTGCAGAAGGATAGTTGCAGAGAGCAAACGTTGGAGACTGAGGTGCAGAAGAATTGTTACAGAGAGCAGAGGTTGGAGACTGGGGTGCAGAAGGACTGTTGCAGAGAGCAGAGGTTTTAGACTGGGATGTAGAAGGACTCTTGCAGAGAATAGAGGTTGAAGATTGGGGTCCAGAAGGACTGTAGCAGAGAGCAGAAGTTGGAGACTAAAGTGCAGAAGGACAGTTAAACAGAGCACAGGTTGGAGACTGGGGTGCAGACGGACTGACACCGAAAGCAGAGGTTGGAGACTCGGGTGCAGAAGTACCATTACAGAGAGCAGAGGTTGTAGAATGCAGTACAGAAGGACTGTTACAGAGAGCAAAGCTTGGAGACTGGGGTGAAGAATGACTGTTGCAGAGAGCAGATGTTGGAAACTGGGGTGCAAAAGGACTGTTGCAGAGAGCAGAGGATGGAGACTGGGGTGCAGAAGGACTGTTGCAGAGAGCAGAAGTTGAAGACTGAGTTGCAGAAGGACGGTTACAGAGGGCAGAGTTTGGTGTCTGTGGTTCAAAACGACTGATACAGAAAGAAGAATTTGGATACTGGGGTGCATAAGGATTCTTACAGAGAACAGAGGTTGGAGACTGTGGTACAGAAAGACTGTTACAGAGAGCCGAGGTTGGAGACTGGGGTGCAGAAGAACTGATGTCGAAAACAGAGTTTGGAGACTGGGGTGCAGAAGGATTGTTGGGGCGATCAGAGTATGGAGACTGGGGTGTAGAAGGACTGTTGCAGAAAACAGAGTTTGTAGACTGGGGTGCAGAAGGACCGTTGCAGAGAGCAGAGTGGTGTAGAAGGACTGTTTCAGAGAGCAGATGTTAGAGACTTGTGCACAGAAGGATTGTTTCATAGAGCAGAGATTGGAGACTGAGGTACAGAAGGACTGTTACAGAGAGCAGAGTTTGGAGACTGGGTTGCAGATGGAGGATTACAGAGACTGGAGTTTTCAGACTCAGGTTCTGAAGAACTGTTGCACAAAGCAGATGTTGGAGACTGGGGTTCACAAGGACTGTTGCAGAGACCACAGGTTTGAGACTGGGGTCCAGAAGGATCATTCCAGAGAGCAGAGAATGGAGACTGAGGTGCAGAGGAATCGTTGCAGAGACCAGAGGTTCGAAACTGGTGTGCAGAAGGATCTTTACAGAGACCAGAGTTTGGAGACTGGAGTGCAGAAAGACTTTTACAGAGAGCACAGTTTGGTGACTGGGATGCAGAAGGAATGTTGCGGAGAGCAGAGTTTGAAGACTTGGGTGCAGAAGGACTGTTGCAGAAAGCAGAGTTTGGAGACTGAGGTGCAGAAGGACTGTTGCAGAGAGCAGAGGTTAAAGACTGGAGTGCAGAAGGACAGTTACAGATAGCAGACGTTGGAGACTGGGTGTCAGAACGATCTTACAGGGAAAAGAGTTTGGAGAAGGCGGTGCAGAAGGACTGTTACAGAGAGCGGATGTTTGAGACTAGGGTGCAGAAGGATCATTACAGAGAGCAGAGGTTGGAGACTGGGGTGAAGACGGACTTTTACAGAGAGCATAGGTTTGATACTGTGGTGCAGAAGGAAAGTTGCAGAGAGCAGAGTTTGGATACTGGGGTTCAGAAGGACTGTTGCTGAAAGCAGAGGTTGGAGACTGAGGTGCAGAAGGACTGTTACAGAGAGCAGAGGCTGGATACTGAGGTGCAGAAAGACTGACAAAGAAAGCAAATTTTTAAGCCTGGCGGGCAGAAGGACCGTTACAGAGATCAGAGGTTGGAGACTCTGGTACAGAAGGACTGTTACAGAGAGAAGAGTTTGGAGACTGGGGTGTAGAAGGACTGTTGCAGAAAACAGAGTTAGGAGACTGGGGTGCAGAAGGACCGTTGCAGAGAGCAGAGGTTAGAGACTCTGGTCCAGAAGGACGGTTACAGAGAACAGAGATTGGATACTGGGGTGCAGAAAGACTGACAAGGAAAGCAAATGTTGGAGACTGGGGGGCAGAAGGACCGTTACAGAGAGCAGAGGTTGGAGACTCTTGTACAGAAGGACGGTTACAGAGAGAAGAGTTTGGAGATTTGGGTGTAGAAGGACTTTTGCAGAAAACAGAGTGTGGAGACTGGGGTGCAGAAGGACAGTTGTAGAGAGCAGAGTTTGGAGATAGGTTCCAGAAAAACTGTTACAGCGAGCAGGGGTTGGAGACTGGTGTGCAGAAAGATCTTACAGAGAGCAGAGGTAGGAGACTGGGGTGCAGAAGGACTGTTTCAGAGAGAAGAAGTAGGAGACTGGAGTGAAGAAGGATCGTTGCAGAGAGTAGAGGTTGGAGACTAGGGAGCCGAAGGCCTCTTACAGAAAGCAGAGTTTGGAGGCTGGGATGCAGAGGCCTGTTACAGAGAGCAGAGGTTGGAGAGTCTGGTGCAGAAGGACTGTTACAGAGAGCAGAGTTTGCAGACTGGGTTTCAGAAGGGTCTTACAGAGAGGAGAGGTAGGAGACAGAGGTACAGAAAGACTGTTACAGAGAGCAGAGGTTGGAGACTGGCGTGTAGAAGGACTGTTTAAGAGAGCAGATGTTAGAGATTTATGCAGAGAAGGATTGTTGCATAGAGCAGAGACTGGAGATTGAGGTACAGAAGAACTGTTGCAGAGAGCAGAGGTTGGAGACTGGGTTGCACAAAGACTGTTGCAGCGAGCAGAGGTTGGAGACTGGGGTGCACAATAATCGTTGCAGAGAGGAGAGGTTGGAGACTGGGGTGCAGATGGACTGATACAGAGAACAGAGGTTGGAGACCTTGGTGCAGAATGTCTTTTACAGAGCAGAGTTGGAGACTGGGGTGCAGAAGGATCTTACAGAGAGCAGAGTTTTGAGACTTAGGTGCAGAAGGACCCTTGCAAAGAGCAGAGGTTTGAGACAAAGGTGCAGAAGGATAGTTATAGAGAGAAGAGGTTGGAGACGGGGTGCAGAAAAACATTTGCTGGGAGCAGAGGTTTTAGACTGGAGTGTAGTAGGACTGCTGCAGAGAGCAGAGGTTGCAGACTGAGTTGCAGAAGGACTGTTAGTGAGGGAAGAGTTTGGAGAAGGTGGTGCAAAACGACTGGTACAGAAAGCAGAGGTTGGATACTGGGGTGCATAAGGACCCTTACAGAGAACAGAGGTTGGAGACGGCAGTACAGAAGGACTGTTACAGAGAGCCGAGGTTGGAGACTGGGGTGCAGAAGAACTGATGTAGAGAACAGAGTTTGGAGACTGGGGTGCAGAAGGTCTTTTACAGAGAAGAGTTCGAGATTGGGGTCCAGAAGGACTGTTACAGAGAGCAGATTTTGGAGACTGGGGTGGAGAAGGACTGTTGCAGAGAGCAGATGCTGGAGACTGGGGTGCAAAAGGAAAATTGCAGAGAGCAGAGGATGGAGACTGGGGTGCAGAGGTATCTTTGGGGTGAGCAGAGTATGGAGAATGTAGTGTAGAAGGACTGTTACAGAGAGCAGAGTTTGGAGATTAGGGTTTAGAAGGACTTTTACTGAGAGCAATGGGTGGAGACTGGGGTGCAGAAGAACTTATACAGAGAGCAGACTTTGGAGACTGGGGTGCAGAAGGATCGTTGCAGAGAGCAGAGTTTGGAGTCTGGGGTTCAGAAGAATTGTTAGAGAGAGCAGAGTTTGGAGATTGTGGTGCAGAAGGAGTTTAATGAGAGCATAAGTTGGAGACTGGGCTGCAGAAAGACTTTTACAGAGAGCACAGGTTAAAGACTGAGGTGCAAAAAAAATGTTGTAGAGAGCAAAGTTAGGAGACTGGGGTGCAGAAGGCGTGTTGCAGAGAGCAGATGTTGGAGACTGAGGTGCAGAATGACCATTACAGAGAGGAGAAGTTGGAGACTGGGGCACAGAGGAGTGTTACAGAGAGCAGAGGTTGGAGTCTGGGGTGCAGAAGAACTGATACATAAAGCAGAGTTTTGAGACTGGGGTGCAGAAGGCCCCTTACAGAGAGCAGAGGTTGGAGACTGGGGTGGAGATTGACTGTGGCTGAGAGCAGAGGATGCAGAGATCTGAGTTTGAAGACTGGTTGCAGAAGGACTGTTTCAGAGAGCAGATGTTGCAGAGTGAGGTGGAGAATGATGGTTACAAAGAGCAGAGTTTGGAGACTGTGGTGCAGAATGACTGATATAGAAAGTAGAGGTGGGAGACTGAGTTGCAAAAGGTCCCTTACAGACAACAGAGGTTGGAGACTACACTACAGAAGGACTGTTGTATAGAACAAGGTTGGAGACTGGGGTTAAGTTGTACCAATGCAGAGAGCAGAGGTTAGAGACTTGGGTGCAGAAAGAATGTTACAGAGAACACAGGTTGGAGACTGAGGTGCAGAAGGACTGTTACAGAAAGCATAGGTTGGAAATTGGTTTTGAGAAGGATCATTGAAGAGAGAAGAGTTTGGAGTCTGGGGGAAAAAGGCCTGTTATATACAGAAGAGGTTGGAGACTGGGGTAAAGAAGGCCTGTTACAGAGAGCAGTTCTTGGAGACTGGGGTGCAGAAGGACAGTTACAGAGATCAGAGTTTGGAGACTGGGTTGCAAAAGAATCTTACTGAGAGCAGAGGTTGGAGAATGAGGTACAGAAGGACTGTTAGAGAGAGCAGAGGTTGGAGACTGAGGTGCAGAAGGATCGTTGGAGAGAGCAGTGTTTAGAGACTGCAGTGTAGAAGGACTGATACAGAAAGCAGAGGTTTAAGATTGGGGTGCAGAAGGACCCTTACAGAGAACAGAGGTTTGAGACTGAAAGACTCTTACAGAGAGCAGACATTCGAGACTGGGGTGCAGAATGACTGTTTTAGAGAACAGAGGTTGGAGAATGGTTTACAGAAGGACCATTGCAGAAAGTAGAGGTTGGAGACTGGGTTTCAGAAGGATCTTACAGAGAGCAGAGTTTTGACACTGAGATGCAGAAGAACTGTAGCAGAGAGAAGAGGTTGGAGATTGAGGCGCTGAAGGACTGTAGTAGAGAGCAGAGGTTGGAGTCTGAGGTGCAGAAAGACTGTTACAGAGAGCACAGGTTGGAGACTGGGGTGCAGAAGAACTGATACATAAAGAAGAGTTTCGAGACTGGGGTGCAGAAGGCCCCTTACAGAGAGCAGAGCTTGGAGACTGGGGTGGAGATTGACTGTTGCAGAGAGCAGAGTTTGTAGACTGGTTGCAGAAGGACTGTTTCAGAGAGCAGAGGTTGCAGAGTGAGGTGCAGAATGATGGTTACAGCGAGCATAGTTTGGAGACTGTGGTGTGGTGCAGAAGGACTGATATAGAAAGTAGAGGTGGAAGACTGGGTTGCAAAAGGTCCCGTACAGAGAACAGAGGTTGGAGACTGCAGTAAAGAAGGACTGTTGTAGAGAACAAGGTTGGGGACTGGGGTTAAGTGGTACCAATGCAGAGAGCAGAGGTTGGAGACTGGGGTGCAGAAGGAATGTTACAGAGAGCACAGGTTGGAGACTGAGGTGCAGAAGGACTGTTACAGAAAGCAGAGGTTGGAAATTGGGGTGTAGAAGGACCGTTACAGACAGCAGAGTTTGGAGACTGCCGTACAGAAGGACTGTTACACAGAGCATATCTCGGAGTCTGGGGAGCAGCAGGACTGTTTCAGAGGAAAGAAGTTGGAGACTGGGGTAAAAAAAGAATGTTACAGAGAGAAGAGTTTGGAAACTGGAGTGCATAAGGATCTCACAGAGAGCAGAGTCTGGAGACTGTGGTGCAAAGGACTGTTGCACATAGCAGAAGGTGGAGACTGGGGTCCAGAAGTATCGTTGCAGAGAGCAGATTGTACAGACTGAGGTGCAGATTGACTGTTACAGAGAGCAGAGTTTGGAACCTGAGGTGCAGAAGGACAGTTACAGAGAACAGAGTTTGGAGACTCGTTTGCAGAAGGACATTTACAGAGAGCACAGGTTGGAGACTGGGGTTCAGATGGATCTTACAGAGAGCAGAGTTTGGAGACTGGGGTGCAAAAGAACGTTGCTTAGAGCAGATGTTGGAGACTGGGATGGAAGAATCGTTGCAGAGAGAAGAGGTTGGAGACTGGAGTGCATAAGGATCTTACAGAGAGCAGAGGTTGGTGACGAGGGTGCAGAAGGACTGTTGCTGAGAGCAGGAGTTGGAGTCTGGGGTGGAGAAAAATCATTACACAGAGAAGAGGTTGAAGACTGGGGTTCTGAAGGCCTGTTACAGAGAGCAGATTCGAGACTGGGTTGCAAAAAATCCTGTTACAGAGAGCAGAGGTTGAAAACTATTCTGTAGAAGGACTGTTACAGAGAGTATAGTTTGGAGACTGGGTTGCAGAAGGGTCTTACAGAGAGCAGAGGTAGTAGACTGAGGTGCAGAAGGATCCTTGCAGAGAAAAGAGACCATTACAGAGAGCAGAGGTTGGATTCTGCAGTACAAGAGGACTGTTACAGAGAGCAGAGGTTGGAGACTGGGGTGCAGAAGGACAGTAAAAGAGAGCTGATGTTGGTAACTAGGTTGCCGAAGAACTGTTGCAGAGAGCAGATGTTGTAGACTGGGGTGAAGAAGAACTGTTGCGGAGAGCAGAGGTTGGAGACTGGGGTGCAGAAATACTGTTACAGAGAGCAGAGGTTGGAGACAGCATTGCAGAAGGATCTTATAGAGAGCAGAATTTGTAGACTGAGGTGCAGACGAACTGTTAAAGAGGGCAGAGGTTGGAGACTGAGGTGTAGATGGACTATTACAGATAGCAGAGTTAGGAGACTGGGGTGCAGAAGCTTCGTTCCAGACAGCAGAATTTTCAGGCTGAGGTCCAGAAGGACTGTTGCAGAGAGCAGAGTTTGGAGTCTGGGTTGTACAAGGACTGTTACAGAGAACCGAGTTTGGAGATTCAGGTGCAGAAGGACTGTTACAAGAAGCAGAGTTTGGAAATTGGGATGCAGAAGGACCATTAAAGAGAGCAGAGGTTGAATACTGCGGTATAGGACTGTTACCAATAGCAGAGGTTTGAGACTGGGATGCAGAAGGATTGTTACACAGAGCAGAGGTTGGAGACTGAGGTGTAGAAGGAGTGTTACAGAGAGCAGAGTTTGGAGACTGAGGTGCAGAAGGACTGTTACAGAAAGCAGAGGTTGGAAATTGGGGTGTAGAAGGACCGTTACAGAGAGCAGAGGTTGGAGACTGCGGTACAGAAGGTCTGTTACACAGAGCAGATCTCGGAGACTGGGGAGCAGCAGGACTGTTGCAGAGGACAGAAGTTGGAGACTGTGGTGGACAAGGAATTTTACAGAGAGCAGAGTTTAGAAACTGGAGTGCAGAAGGATCTTATAGAGAGCAGAGGTTGGAAACTGTGGTGCAGAAGGACTGTTGCACAGAGCAGAAGTTGGAGACTGGGGTCCAGATGGATCGTTGCAGAGAGCAGATTTTAGTGACTGAGGTGCAGATGGACTGTTACAGAGAGCAGAGTTTGGAGACTGAGGTGCAGAAGGACACTTACAGAAATCAGAGTTTGGAGACTGGTGTGCAGAAGAACTGTTACAGAGAGCAGAGGTTGGAGACCGGGGTTCAGATGGATCTTACAGAGAGCAGAGTTTAGAGACTGGAGTGCAAAAAGACTGTTGCAGAGAGCAGATGTTGGAGACTGTGATGGACAAAAATCGTTGCAGAGAGAAGAGGTTGAAGACTGGAGTGCATAAGGATCTTACAGAGAGCAGAGTTTGGTGACTAGTTTGCAGGACTGTTGCCAAGAGCAGAGGTTGGAGACTGGGGTGGAGAAAAATCATTGCAGAGAGAAGAGGTTGGAGACTGGAATTCTGAAGGCCTGTTACAGAGAGCAGAGGTTAGAGACTGGGTTGTAAAATTCCTGTTACAGAGAGCAGAGGTTATAAACTATTCTGCAGGACTGTTACAGAGAGCAGAGTTTGGAGACTGGGTTGCAGAAGGGTCTTACAGAGAGCAGAGGTAGTAGACTGAGGTGCAGAAGGATTGTTGCAGAGAGAAGAGTTTTTAGACTGAGTTGCTGAAGGACTGTTGAAGAGAACAGATGTTGGAGACTGGTGTGAAGAAGGACTGTTGCAGAGAGCAGAGGTTGGAGACTGGGGTGAAGAAGGATCAGTGCAGAGAGCAGAGGTTGGAGACTGGTGTGCAGAAGGACTGTTACAGAGAGCAGAGTTTGGAGACTGAGTTGGAGAAGGATCCTACAGAGAGCAGAGGTTAAAGAATCAGGTGCAGAAAGACTGTTAAAGAGAATACATGTTGTAGACTGAGGTGCAGAAGTAACGTTGCAGAGTACAGAGTTTGGAGACTGAGGTGCAGAAGGATTGTTACAGAGAGCATGAGTTGGAGACTGGGGTGCAGAAGGACTGTAATAGAGAGCAGAGGTTGGAGACTGGGGTGCAGAAGGACTGATACAGAAAGCAGAGATTGGAGTCTGGGGTTCAGAAAGACCATTACAGAGAGCAGAGGATGGATTCTGCAGTACATGAGGACTGTTACAGAGAGCAGAGTTTGGAGACTAGGGTGGAGAAGGACTATAAAGGAGAGCTGATGTTGGTAACTAGGGTGCGGAAGGACTGTTGCAGAGAGCAGAGTTTGGAGACTGGGGTTCAGAAGGACTGTTACATAGAGCAGAGGTTGGAGATAGCGGTGTAGAAGAATCTTACAGAGAGCAGAATTTGGAGACTGAGGTGCAGAAGGACTGTTTTATACATCAGAGGTTGGAAACTGGGGTGCAGTAGGATCATTGTAGAGAGCAGAGTTTAAAGACTGGGGTGTAGAAGGATCGTTGCAGAGAGCAGAGCCTGGAGACTTGCGTGCAGAAGGCCTGTTACAGAGAGGAGAGGTTGGAGACTGGGGTGCAGAAAGACTGGTAAAAAGAGCAGATTTTGAAGACTGGGTTGCTGAAGGATCTTACAGATAGCAGAGGTTGGAGACTAAGGTGCTGGTGGACTGTTACTGAGAGCAGTGGTTGGAGACTGGGGTGCAGAAGGATCGTGGAGAGCAGAGGTTTCAGACTGAGGTGCAGAAGGACTGTTACAGAAAGCAGAGGTTGTAAATTGGGGTGCAGAAGGACCGTTACAGGGAGCAGAGGTTGGAGACTATGGTATAGAACGACTGTTACAGAGAGCAGAGGTGAGATACTTGGGTTCAGAACGACTGTTACAGAAAGCACAGTTTGGAGACTGAGGTGAAGAAGGATAGACACAGAGAGCAGAGGTTGGAGACTGTTGTTCAGAAGGACTGATACAGAAAGCAGAGGTTGGAGACTGGGGTGCAGAAGGACCGTTACAGAGAGCAGAGTTTTGTGAATGCGGTACAGAAGGACTGTTACAGAGAGCAGATATTGGAGACTGGGGAGCAGAAGTACTCTTGCAGAGGACAGATTTTTGGTTGGGATGGCCACAAGTGGGTCAGAGTCACGAGCTTAGAGAGAGCACATCTGCACAAAAAGAAAAGAACAGGGACTGGAGCCAGAGGGAAGCAGAGCGCAGAGACCAGGAGCCACAGAACTTGGAGGAGCCATCCTGATCATGTGAGCAGCACTTTCTGAAACCAAGCTGTGTGATGTCGAGATGCCCTTTAAGTTTTAGAGTGTGTGGTCTACTTGTGTGTCTTCCAGGTGAGTCCCCTACTTGCATCAGAAGGCCAAGCGAAGTTTGTTCCTCGCCAAAAACATGTCACCAAGTCATGAACTTCCCAGGTGCCCTCTTCAGCACGAGTCACCCCTAAGTATTTCCCATGGGTTTTTTCTGCAGGTGTTGGTCCGTTTGAAATCTGGTTCTATGGGATCCTGTTGCCAGAGACCCTCAATCCGCAGGGACTGAATGCTTTCTGCTCAGTTGGCTGTGGATGACAGGGCACATTAGTTAAAATGTTGACCTGATCATCAGGTGAGCTCTCTCACACACTGATGAGAGCTGCATGTAAAATAGGACATAAGTTGACAAAAATAGTCTGCTTCATAATTAGGTTAATTGGGTAAAAATTTACATAGGATAAAATGCCACATCTGTACTTGGCATTCATTTAATGATAGCACACTTCATTATTTTATAGACCTTGCTTCATACATGCTGCAATATGATTACCCAGCTTGGTTTCCATCTCCACCATTAAGTGAATTACATGTCCTCGGCAAGGTAAGTCACTTAACCCGTGTCTCAAGGTAAGTCACTGAACCCATGTTTCTTCATCTGTAAAATGGGACTACATCCACCTCATAGCACTTTGTCATCATTTATTTGCAGTTAAATGAGTCTCTGTGTTTAAAGCAGGCCAAGACCTGAGTGGCACATGGCTCTTCAAAATCCCATAGTTATTGACTATTATTGTTGTTACATTTAACACACATGACTAACAAGTGGCAGATTTAAATAACCAGTTCCAAGGACTCTCATGTACATTAATTCCTTGCAGTATGAAACATTTTATTATGATGATGATTTCAGCTATAGGGGTCCAAACTCATGTTATGGTTGGAGATATGGAAGTTGAGAAAAATGAAGAGATTGCTCACAATTATAGATGGTAGATACCAGAGGACTTCAAGTTCTGTTATTCGGTCTCCTAGATAGATGTTGATTCTGCCTCACCACATGTGTGTGTTGGAAGGACACCAGCTTTATTTTTTAATAACTATAAAAATGAAGGAGACTATTATGTGAACATTTCAGTTAACTTTAATCAACTGAAATGCTCAAAGAAAAGCATGTTCTAGTAAACTGAAAATAAACTAGGCAGAAAAGTCTTCAATTATTAATCCTTAATGAGGCAAAGTTAAAGTTCAATGAGTCCATTTCTAGTAGAAGGCAATTTATCACAATTTGCACTCTGCCTGACACCGTGATCATCATTTTCAAAGCTCCACTTCTCATCCCACAGACTGGCAGAGGGACGAAGGACAGCAGAGGTGAAATTGCCATGTTCTGACCCCTCTGTTCCCAAAGTCCCCGTCTCTCCAAGTCACCTTGTCGTCCTCTGTACCTTCACATGCCTCTGCCTCTCAAAGTGGGTTCATGTTTCTGGTTGGTCAAGGCGCCCTCTATTTGTTTATGAGGCTCCGGGCTATACCATGCTGGGTCTGTTCACACTCGGCATGAAGTGAGTTGTGCAGGGGTTTGCCCTGCCCTCCAGCCTGCTGATCATGTGGGGAGCAGAGAAACAGAGATTTTTTTAAAAAATCAATATTCTTGGGTTCCCATCTTTCCATCATCGGTATTTTCCAGTGCATGATGGAGGATGCACTGAGGGCTGTGCTGATGGAGCAGGGAGCTGGAGGCCCCGAGGAGCAGGTGCACAGGAGTTGGTCAGGCACGAGAGCAGGAGGAAGAGTTTAGAACTCTGCACCATTTTCACTGAAACCCTTGGGCAGTGCCACATGGTCCCGCAGTGTGCTCTCTGGTTTGCAGCTCAGTTGTTTCCCTGTTTTGCATTTGGGGAGTCTCAGAGCCAATGGAGAGGAGGTCCTGGCATTATGTTGGGATCCCTGTGAATAGCTGCTGGAAAGCCACTGTGTGGGGAGCGAACTGTGCCCACCTTCTCTTGCCAGGGATTCTCTCAGAGACCCTCAGTCTCTGAAGCTGAGTTCTGGCTAGAGCAAATGCCAGGCTCCTGCAGCAACCCAGGAGGCGGCCTTGACCTTAGAGCCCTCGGGTGGAGATGCGAGGTGTTGTAGGTCAGGTGCGCCTGAGCCTGTGTCCACCTAATGACCCCCGGGAGTGCAGAGCACAGTGGCCATCAGCCCGGTCTCCACCAGGACAGCCTGATGCTCGCAGTGGGCTTCCAGGTTTCTGGTGGTCACATCACTCATGCTCGGCCCAGTGTGGTCCACGCCGCTGCCTTTGGGTCCACATGGGTCCCTGTGCTCCACAGGCGTGGTAGCCCATGTGTGTCTGTGTCCTTTGGTGTCCACCTGCTCCACTCCTAGGAGGCTCAGGCCTGGAAGTGAAGACATCCTGCCCCTGTCTCCCTGGAGTCCCATTGGTCCCCGGAGGGTCTGGCGCTGCTTGGGTGCCTTGTCTGTGGCCAAGACAAGGGAACCATCCAGCTGATGCCTCCCCAGCTCCTGTCATAGGCTGTGCTCACAACTGGAGGGCACCAAGGGTGGGGTGGGGTGGGGCCAGGTGGGCCCCCTGCGTAGGCGTGGAGCAGGCCAGGGGCCAGTTGGCAGGCCACCCAGCAAGCAGGGACAGCCTGAGGGGTGGTGGGACCAGGTGCCTTTTGGAAGGGACCCAGAAGATTCATTAAGATATTTGAACCTTCTTTGAAAATTTCCCTTTGAGAGTGAACGGTTACCATCTTCCCTGGCAGCAAGCAACTGGGCTGAGCTGCTGTCTTAGTTGGCTGCAGACTTAGAGAGGGGATTGTAGATAACAGGACCAATTTTTAAGAATTTGTTATTTTCAAGTAACTCTTGACTGATCCTCCTCCCTCATTCTTGTTCCCTTATAGTGACATTTAACTAGTCAGCCACCCAGAGTGTTTTCAGTTGAGGGGAGCATTGGAACAGAATTAAAAACCAAGTTTTCTTAAGGCAATAACCTCTCCGCAAAGGCTGTTGTGGAAGAAAGCATTTGTATTATGGAATATGTGCTCCGCTGCTGGGATGCACCCCGCAGGCCACCCGTGAAGGTGCTGTGAACACAGATCTCTGCATAGTGGGAGAGACTACATGCTCTGCCTACATGGACTAGATACCTGGTCCCCAAGTGAGAAGGCACCAGGCTACCATCTGTCTTCCATAGCTCATCTTGAGTTCACCGGGTGTTGGGGGGCAGGCGACATCTCTGTTGCGACTTGGCTTTCTCTGCAGAAGCAGCTCACTGATTGATATCTTTGTCACAGAGGATGGCTTTGCAGTTTAAAGAGAGGTGCTTGGGGGAGCTAAGCTGTCCATCCTACAGAAATAGGGAGCCTGGCATTATCCTCCCAAGTTTACTTTCCAAAGAGGTGGCTCCCAGGACCTTCAGGAAGACATTCCCAAGTCACAAAGATGACAAGGAGCCCATTGAGTCTTCAGAAGGTTGTGTGTGTATTTCAGAGAGAAGAGGAAGTACTTTAAATCCCCCAGTTTTCTAACATAAATGCTTTGAGAATTAAGGGAGGTAAATCTCCCTTATTTTTGACATAGAGCACTAAGCCTCTTATTTTTAGTTTTTATTTAACTTTTCCAGGGACAGTAGACAGTGAGCTGGAAGAGCCCCCTCCTCTGCTTTACAAATCCATCTCAAATCCAAGCACATACGGTTTAATATTTAACTTGAATGGAGACACCCAAGGTAACTTTGTCCAATTCTAGTTGTAGAAAACTGTTTCACATTTACTTGTTCTTGGGCTGATGTTCTTACAGGTGTCTTTCCAGCACAGAATGTGCTGCAGGAGCTGAGAGTAACATTGTAAGGGAGAGAGACTGTGGGGGCCTGGGGGAGCTCAGTCTCCACAGTGCTGACCTCAAGCCACATGCGTAGTTTGTTACACATTAAAAGCAGAACAGAAACTAGTTTTAGTAATGTATTTTATTTGACCCATTTATCTAAACCATTTTCATTTCTACGTGTTTTACCATAAAAATGACTAATAAGGGCTGTGGCTCAGTGGTAGCATACTGGGTTTGATTCTCAGCACCACATATACATAAATAATGAATAAATAAATAAAGGTCTTTCAATAACTCAAAATATTTTTTTAAATGACTAATAATATATTCAAATTATTATTTTTCTTTTTTTTTACTAAATTCTGGAACTCCAGTGTATGTATTTACACATGCTTCTCTCTCAGTTTGAACTAGATCCATTTCACACGCTTACTAGCTCCCTGTGGATGATGGTGACCTTACTGTGTGATGACAGCATGGACCTGCAGGGTGAGAGATGACAAATAAGAATAAAAAGAAATACAAGTTTAATTTAGATGAGGGCCAGTGCTCGCCAACACCCAATAAATCAAGACAAATTATCTTAAAAATAGTATTCAGGAAATGTCCTGAAGGGTCATATTTAGACAAAACTCTGAGGGGAGGTCACCAGCTCTGGAGGGCTCTCCTTACACAGGCCAGAGACCTTCTTCAAAACCGTGTGAGTTGTTGGACAGCCTGACAAAGAGACGGGGCCCTTCTCCAGTTCCTCGACACCATGAGGTCCTGCAACCATTGTTTTAGAGTTTAAAATTCGCCCAACCTGAGGAAATGAAAGGAGGTCTCATCTGTGGGTAGGTCAATAAGTTGGTAAGTCTCATAAGAAAACAGCTTGGGATGACCTAACCGAGGAGAATAGTCATGCACAATGACCCGCTACTTGCACTCCTTGATCTTCCACCCCTGGTGTATCCTGGAGAAGCTCTTGTGGGTGCAGAGCAAGAACCATGTTTCAGGAAGCTGATACCAAGTTCACCCTAGAAAGGGCAATAGTGGCTTTGACAGGAGAGTGAGTAGATGTATTAGGTGGCACAGCACAGCTGCAAGAAGGAAGCAGCTGAACTTGGACTTCTCAGCTTGGGTGAGTCTTTTGTTCTTGATTTCAAGAACAAAATATGATCCACATAAGACCAAGCTGTGTATGCGGTCTGTGCGTCTGTGTATATGCATGTCATGGGGGTAAGCAAATAAAAAAAAGGAAGTGACTTCCATGTGTTAATGAGTGCATTATAGTCATACGTAGTTGTGGGTTCATTGTGACATACACAGAAATGCACGTGACCTACCTGCTCCTTTTTATTCTTCTGCACTACTACTTTCCCTAACCTCCCTGCCCTACTCCTGGTCCTGCAAAGCAAAGATTGTTTTAAAAATAATGATCGTGGCTGCTGCTGGGAGGCAGAGGAGGAGATGTGATCCACGGTTCCCACCTGGGCAGGAATGTTCTGGTTTTTGCTTGGTGTTGGCTGTTGGTGAGGAGGTCATGCTCGCTGTTCTCTGTGTGAGAATATATGTCACCACTTCAAAAACAATTCTGTTTTTTTTTTTTAATTTCACATTTTAGTGAGGAGTGGGGAAAGGTTTTGTGGCAAATGAGTATAACTTTGTGCCGGACACACATCTGACCCTGTGGTCCAAGACTCCCACCCACTATGTGAATCATGCTCGGAAATAGCCACAAACAGCAGAAAAACCCACCAGCTTTTTGCCTGCATCCCAGTGTCCAAACCATGCCCAGGGTTTGCTCCACCCAGGAGGGCCCTCTTTAATTTCCCTGTGTGGCTGACACTTTCTAAACCCCGTTCCCATCCCAGCACACCTTGATGATATCCCGGTGGGTTAGTTTCAGAGACAAGTATGAGGATTGAGAATAAACGATTTAAGGGTGGGGAGACCATTGAGGATGAGTGGGAGACAGAGTTTCTTGGAGACTCTGGTGGAACAGAAATACAGGCAGCAGGAAGTGCATGGAGAATAGCCAAGCAACAGGACTGGAGGCAGGGAGCATTGAGTGGCTGTGTTGGGTGGGAAAGAGGGAGAGAGGACAAGATGCCAACTAATCGTCATCAATTCCATCCTTTCATGTGGACTCTGCTGAGTGGACCAGGGTCTCCGTGGGCCCGTTCATTAATGCTGATTTAAAATTGACATGAAGGCACCTGCCCCATACCAAGTGTGTAACTAGAAAGACAAAGAGGGGATTGGCCATTTGTCCAGTGGAAGAGTTGAGGTTCAGAATGGGCCTGTGAACACCACAAAAAGCTGGTTCTGGTAATGAGCCCTCACCTGGGGCCAGGTGCTATGGACCGCCCATGTTTAGTTTCTTGCTCTTAAGCATTTGGAGTAGATACTGTGGGCACCCCATTTACATACAAGGTCACAGGTTAAGTTACTGCCTGCTTTTCATAGTTGGGAATGAGAGCACCAGGGCCCGTCTCTGGCTCTGCAGTCTATTCTTTCTACCTCATTGCCACATGGGGCCCAGAAGGGTCAGCACAAAGTTGCTTGGCTCTGGTAGCTCTGGAAGGGAGACACCCTGAGTCTGTGCCAGGAAGGAAGTGGCCATGCCATCATCAGCCCCTGGACACTGTCTTTCAAACCCTCTGCCTCCAGCACCAGGTCCATAAATCCTTCCAGAAACCCCAGGGTTGAAGTCTGGAGGAGAGCTCCAGCCTGGTTGCCATGGTGATCCTTAATCATGGGGTGATCCAGGTTTAGTATCATGTATCCATTCACCTTCAATGGATGGTAAAATCGAGGTCTGATGTGAGACTGTGGTCTGAATGTGTGGCCCCCATAGTCATATGTTGAAATCTTGTTCCCCCAAGTGTGATGGTGTCAAGAGGTGTGGCCTTTGGTTGTGATTGTGACTTAAGGGTGATGTCCTCATGGTTGGGATTAGTACCTTCATCAATGACACCCTGGAAATTTTCCTTGCCCCTTCCAGCATGTGAGGACACAGCAGAAAGACACCTAGGAACCAGAAAGTGTGTCCCCACTAAATTCCAGTCTTCTGACACTTCCATGTCAGACTTCATGCCCTGCAGAACTGTTATTTTTTTCTAGCAACCTGAATAGACACAGATAGTTGGCCTCTGCCAAGAATGTCCAGACAGGACCTTGAGTGGCTTTAGCTCTCTAGTAGGAGCAAGAGAGGATAAAGATGTTAGTTAGATCACAGATTCTACAAGATATAGATAGGATTTCCAGCTCTGCCATGGATCAGCTTTGTGATGTTGGGTGCTGACTTAATTTCTCTGAGTCTTCATTTCTTGTTAGGCAAAATGAGTGTACTGAAAATTCCTGCCACAGAGGGCAGCTGTGAAAACTAACTGGGCTGGGACTGCTGGCCAGGGCACTCCAGAGCCCAGGGCCATTGCTGAGCTGTGTGCCTGGATGCCTTCACTGTGAAATTGGAAAGATTAACTTTCCAAACTCACTGCATCTGTCTTAAGTCATCTTGAAGATTTAATATTTCCATTGCTCTACATGTCATATTTGATATCTGCAAAAAATATATGTAAAGTATTTTAATTATGGAATATAATGGGCTGGGGGCTTTTCCTGCCTGTCTTCACTCAAGGTCCCAGGTTGAGGATGAACCATCAGTGAACACACAGCTGGACAGTGCTGCTGGGTGGAGACAGATCTGCAGAGCAGCCAACAACTCCAGATGCTTCTTGCCACTGGTGATGTATTCCTTCTGCTCACCTTTCACAGGCCCCAGCAGGTCACGGGCCATGCTGGCCTTCGAGCTGGTGGCACCTTATCCAGCTCAGGCTGCTGAGGAAGACACCATAGACTGAGTGGGTTGAACAGCAGACATTTATCTCTCTCAGTTCTGAAAGCTGGAGGTCCAGGGTCAAGGAGCAGGCTGCTTGGTTCCCAGTGAGCGTGCTCTTCCTGGGTTTCAGATGGCCACCTTCCTGCTGTCCTCACATGGGTGGTGGAGAAAGAAAGCCAGCTCCCTGCTATCTCTCCTGACCTCATCTAAACCTAATTATCTCCTTAAAGAGCCCAACCTCCAAGGTCACCTCACTGGGTTTAAGTGTCAATGCATGAATTTTGGGGAGACACACACTTTGGAAACCCTTTGTAGGTGACACCTGCCATGTCTTGGAGGGCGAACTTGATAACTGGGGAGGGACTAAGTGCCATGGGATGAGCATCAGGGTTGATTCTCAGAATCTTAGGACTCTGTCCCCACGCAGCTGCCACTCACACACACAGTCATGTCAACAAGTATTCAGTAGAAGATGCTGAAAATAGCTTCCCAAGGGTTGTTCCACAAAGCCAGCAGCTGGTAAGGTCAGGAGGAAGGGCCACCATGGAGTGTGGGATGGGGATAGGGCCAGGCCCTCATGTTGGGGAACGGTTGCACTAGTTTGGGGACCATCACCATGGAGCCTTAAATACAAATCAGGAAGAGCATCTGACATCTGTGCAATGCAGAGATAAACCTTGAAGCTTCACTTGATTAGGGAAGAAAGGAATCGCACCATCAGCGAAATGGAGGCATCACTCACCCGGCGAGGGCGAATGCGAAACTCCCCCCTCCATCATCATTTGGTTTCTTACTAATAAGTAATAAATAAGATCCTGATAAATTAGGCCCGATGTTCTGCTCTCAAATTAAATGGAACAAAAAATAGTTGAGAGCATGATAATTTTGTCTGTGGTACCTTAGCAATAATGGAACGTGTCCTATTGTACCCAGATCACGTATTTCCTATCTTGCCATTCCCATGCATGACAGCTGTCCCCAAAGTGGTCCAAGTGGCGGCTGCCATGTAGATGGTTGGCTTAAAGTGCCAGTTGTATTTCTGCATTGCCAAGTATGGCCAGGTCAGGTGACTTACCATTGATTTATTGTTGAAGACTTCATAGTTACTAAAGCACATACGTTTATCATAGGAAACATTGAAACTTAAGAAAAATTTAGAAAGAAAAGAAAAATCATCTTGATTCCCAATAGAGACACTCTTGTGTTTTATAGGTTATTTATGTATGAGTGTTTTAGGCACAAAAGAAACACATGCACCCACAAACACATATTTGTAAATAACATTAATGGCTGGGTTTTTTTTGCTATCAGAGATTGAACCCAGGGGCACTTAACCACTGAGCCACATCCCTAGACCTATTTTGTATTTTATTTAGAGACAGGGTCTCACTGAGTTGCCTAAGGCCTTGATTTTGCTGATGCTGGCTTTGAACTCACGATACTCCTGTCTCAGCCACCTGAGCCACTGGGGTTACAGGTGTGTGCCACCATGCTCAGCCAATTCATTGGCTTTTGAAGAGTTTTACTGCTTTTTAAAAGAAGAACTCATTAACTTCTGAACTTCAGCATATTTTAAGCATTTCTCTGTCATTAAGTGCTTATTTTTAGAAAATCTGATATTTTCAAATGATCTCAAAAGTGAAAACACAAATTGTTTTTCTTCTGTTTTTGGTATGTTCTATGTTTTGGTATGTTTGCTTTTTGGCACATGTTCCACTAACCCTGGATTCCTTACCCTTAGGACTGACATGACATCTCATGAGCCCCCATGTTGGATAAGACCTCAGATGTGGTTGTGTTTGATATCTGCTAGGCACCCCAGACAGTGAGGGGGTAAGCTTCACAACAGAGAGATTAGTTGTTTAGAAGCCTTCACTCTGAGAAAGCCCAAGTCTCAGTGCTGTCCTCGCCACAGCAGAGCTATGAACTAGAGATGTTGTCAATACACGTAATATTCAAAGTTGTTCTGAAATCAGTGGACCCTTAAGCAGCTGCCTATGTTGCACAGTTGAGACAAGAAGACAGGCAGAAAGCTGGCTGCCCGGATTCCAGAAGCCACTGTCCTTGATACCCCTTAGCTTGTGCCTAGTTGTTGAGAGCCACAACCAAGTCCAGATGGCACCTGGCATTTTGCCAAAAGGAGTGGTTGAGAAGTAATGTCAGTGAGCCATTAAGATGATGATGATTAAGTTAAGCTATGTATAATTATTAAGATAATGACCAATTGCTGTAACTGGATGATGCTGAATTGAAACAATCTGTGTATTCAATTGTGTATATAAACCTCTGCTGTCTGGCAATAAGGTGGCTCTTGTGGAGTACCCATTGAGTTCCCGATGGTTCTCACAAAATTTCCCTTGAGTTCCGGGTAAGTTCCCATTGGGTTCTGGCAATAAATTAGTTCTTGTTTGAACCTACAATTGGCTCGTGACCTCCTGGTTATTTGTGCCCAGCCAGACTTTGGCACCTAGTCTCAGGGAATCACCGTGGAGACATGGTTAACCGTTTGTAGGGGCCCGTGATGTTTCTTCAGGAAGCACCTGTGTGGCCATAGGGGCATGGAGTCACCTTGGGCTCTGGAAGATACAGGAACATGCCTGCAAGCCACGAAGAGCACCACCAGCACCAGGACACTCACTTCCCATCCGACTCCAGAACCAGCATCTGGACTGGAGCTCGTGCGGTTAAGGGCCACAGAACCTTCCCTGTCTTCCTGCAGGAGCCTGGAAAACACATGTGTTCACATTTATTCCACAGTATTTACGAGCACCGAGTGGGCCAGAGAAAGGAAGAGTCCTCACCATGGAGCCCTGAAGACCCCGCGTGTCCACACAGTCACGTAGGCAGAGCTTTACTCAGAACCAAGCTGTCTTGGTGGAAATGCTTCTGACCCTCCTGCTCAGCCTGTCTCCTGAGTCGCTCCTGCCTGCCATGTATGACTGTTTTAGGCACAAAATAAACACATGCACCCACAAACACATATTTGTAAATAACAAGCTCTCCTGGCTTCTGTGAGGGATGGGCATTCCTGGCCTGCCCATCTCAGGATGGAGGGAGGTGACTGTATGCCCCTCAGTGACATCCAGACCTGACTCCTGGGCACTGCTGCATCCTGAGACTGGAATTGCATGTGCATTGATGTTCTTTTGGAGAGTGGGACGAGACCACAGAGAGCGGGCACCTGGGGCTGTTTTTTTTCTCTGTGATTTGAGAAGTGCACTGTCCACTCCTAACAGAACTGCTGTGTATCTTTGCCAGCTGTGCCAATCACACCTGTCTGTGCCAATTCCATTGCTTTGCCATGTGTAGAACCAACACATCGGGCAGAGCAGACATGGTGGCTTTTCTCCTCAGCTGTTGTGCATGTGTGCACGCAGGTGTGCATGGGTGATTACAAATCATACTATAACTAGATTCTGTGCAATAGAAAACTTGATATAAAGACTTCCATGAGCTCTGTGGAGTAGGGAGGAGGGAGGAGGTGGGGCAGTCGGCCTTGCTCTTGCCGGGTACTTTCCATCTGAGCTCACCTCACCCCAAGTGTAGGGAACTCTGGGCCCTTCATTCCAGGACTCGCAGAGAGCGGCCCTCACTCTGTGGCTGGAAGTGCCCAGCACAGAAGAAGCAAGGCTCCCTGGAGCGGCCCAGAGTCTGGACCCTGCAGCCTGGCTCCTCCAGGAGGGATGGTTTGGGTCTGGAAAAGTTGCACTCCCTCATGGATGACACCACTGAGCTGTGGGGGCAGAGCTCACTTTCCCTCTCGCTCGAATGGCAGAAGAACCCACAGGGGGAGGAGAGCCCAAGTGCTCCTGTATCACAGTATCCTCTGACTGAGCACTAATTATTGGCATGAAACAGGACAAGGTTAGCTCAGGGAGGCCCACGGCTCCATCAACTTACCTCTGTTTGTGCTTGGAGGTCCCGAGCTTGGTGTTCAGCAGAGCAGCCGCTAGAGGCTTATTGAGAAGAGTTCAAGGAGCTACGATGCTGACCCACGGGGCCTCTGAGCCTTTCTCTCCCCAGGGCCTTCTTGCTTTTAATCTTTCGTTGAAAGATTAAGAAAGGCCTTCCCCAGACTTTAGCCCTGACCCTGGGGGCTGCTCAAATGAAGCATTTGATAAGACCCAAAATATCAAGTGGTAAGCAGCATGGGGAATGGGAACTCTTCAAATGTCTCATGTTGTTCTCCTGGCTTTCCTTGCAGTTGTTAGAGGTCATGTGACTGGTCCTGACCAGTCGACTATCAATGAAAGTGATGTGTGTCACTTCTAGATTGGAGTGGCTAAGAGCTACATGCCTCCTCCTGATGTCCCCTGGACTCTTCAATTATTCTGGAGGCCAGAGACTGCAGATGGTGCCTCTGTAAGATCAAAGGGAATTGACTAACTCATCAGGCTTACCTAAATAAATAAAAAAGTTTGAGCTTTGGTATTTGTCCTGTTAGAAGGTATCCTGAAAAATACAGACTGCCCATCCCCAAGACTGTCTCCAAACCTTTTCTAACCAGTGCAGGCAAGACAGTGTATTGGGAGAAGCCTCCTAGGACAGAAGTCCTGTGCTCTTTCAGAGGGCGCTGTGCTATGGGAGAACTGTAAGTTCCCTGACTCAGAAAGGTCTCTGCACCTTCTTGAATGGTGTTACTATCAGCTGCAGGGGAAATGGAACTCCTTTGGTTAGTCATGATGAGAAGATATAGTCAGACTTTTCCAACAGAGCATGAGCTTTGAATAGAGCTGGACCCAGAAGGTCTGCTATTTCATGCAAAATGAAAGATACTAAGTCTGTTCATTTATACAGTAAGTTAAGTCAGGTATTAGAACCAAAGGAGATTTTAGAAACAATCTGTTGAAACCGTTCAATCTAGTTCACACACTGGATGAGGTCCACTGGGATCCCAGTCTCTGCAGTCCCCTGGGAAGGCAGAGGTAGGGGTGCCCCACCCATTGACTCTGGCTCCTACCTGTGAGTTCTGGGTTGGGCAGAACTCACAGGAAGAAGCCTTGCTTCTCCTGTGCTGGGCACTACAGCTGCAGAGTGAAGGCTGCTCACTGCGAGTCCTGGGATGAAGGGCACCAGAGTTCCCCACATTTGGTGTGAGGGGAGCTTAGATGGGAAGCACCTGGCAAGAGCAAGAAGTTGACCTCGTTGTCCTGGTGGCCTGCACGAGTGTGTCTGGGTTGCTGCAAACCATAGCAGTATCTACCTCCATGCTGTGCCTGATGCTCAGAACTGCTGGGACCAAACCTGCCCATGGGGAGGACACAGGAGGGGGACAGGTTAATGAGAGGCTCATGATTCGTAGGCTGGGAGCAGCCTTAGAAGGAGACGTGTCTTCAGTCATGTAACCGGGTCTGCCTACGTTAAGGTGAGAAATGCCACCTGCCCTCCTGGTTGAGGGCAACTTGTTCTCTTTCCTGTTGTTCCTTCTCTTTCACACCCAAGGGCCCCGTCTTTCTTCTTTGGCTCCATTACTGGTCTCCTTCTAGTTCATATTCATGCTATGTTTCTCACTCACTGAAAACAGAAAATTATAGAAACTAGGAAGGGACTGAAGGGCAGGTTGGCTGTGAAGGGCTTTTATGGACACAGAGGGCCAGGTGGACTTTCACGGTCACATCTTTTTAGGGGGGAGAAAGTTTTCAGCTTGGCTGAATGAGTTTTGTAAAGGAGAATAGTGGGCATTCAAAATTCAGTTTAGATCAGGTTTGGCTTTCTCCATATGTGTTCCAGCCTATAATTGTTATGGGATGAGCCTTTCCCAGAAATTACCCATGAAACACTAGCCACAGATGATCTTTTGTAAATAACTGATTGGTTATAAAGGGGACTGCAGCTCCCAGCAAGGCTCTGCCTTCAGTTGAGACTTGTAGCAGCTCATAACAGAAAGAATGTATTCCAAAGAAGGGCAGCTGTGCTCAAGGTTAGGAGCATGCTCAGAACTTCCTCACAAACCCATGGGATGAAGGAAGCCGAAGGTCTTATGAGTCCCATAACTATGTACCTGTATAATCCATGTAGTCGCATGACACAGTGCTAAAGAGCTACCTAGGCTTTGGGATGAAACCTTAATTTTTGTTCTGGTTTTTCTAGTTTGTATCTTGGTGACCTGGGGAATATTCCTAATGCCTCTAAGCCTCAGTCTGATGTTTACAAAGTGGGGATGATAATGGGCCCTTGCCTTCGAGTTCTGTGGGGTGTTAAATGCGAAGATTATGGAGAAGAAAATATGCCCTCTGAGCAGGGCCTGAGATGCTCCATGGGGAATCCCCCTGCAATTCGAGGAGCCCACCTATGCAGTTCCTGAACATGCACCCCCTTTCCCTGGACACAGAGCCAGGTGACATTCCTCAGCCTCTGTGACAGTTGGATGTGGCTACGTGCCTGAGTATTAGCCAATGAGATGAGAGTAGAATCAAGGCGAGCTCCATCCAGCCCTGTCCCTCAGAACCCCACCCACAGTCTTGTGTCGCTTCCCCTGCACTGTGCGACTTGGCTGAGCATGGCAGGCATGTAGCTGCTTGAAGGTGGAGGGGCTGTGACCTGGAAGAGAGACCCTGTTAGACTAGAGCATTCATTCTAATTGTGAGAAGACAATAAATCTTATCTTGCTTTAGCCAGGACTCCTGACTCCATGCATTTGGAGCAGCAGTTAGTCTGACCTCCCTTTATAATGCAGCACCCTATTGCTCTGACGAGGAGGGCCGGTGATGGATCTTTTCACTGCCGGGTGGGGCCTTCCCTCCATGATCAGTTGTGCCTGTTGATGATGAGGCCTGTGTTCTGAAAGTTTTCTGGCTCCAACTTAAAATGAAATTTCAACACCTTGGGGCACATCTAAGCCACATCCCCAGTAGAGATTGGGGTCTACTGACTACAATGTAGAAGTTTAGAAGGCAAAGCGCCAACTATATGACTGAACTTCAAACAGAGACAGTGATGTGACCTACCTCAGCGACACCTCTTGTAAATAATCATCACTATCATTGTCACGTCACATTCATCTTTCTTTTCATTATCATCACCATCATTACCACCACTACCACCAACACCACCATCACCATCATCCTCATGACTAAATCTACACACTTGTGTGTTCACTCACTAAACAGATTTTGAGCAGCTACCAGGCGCAGGACATGGTTCATGCTCTGGGGAAACCTATATTAGGGAAGGGAATTATCAATAAACACATAATCCAGGGAACGTGGGAGGGAGGTTTTTGTTGTAATAAGAGCTATAAAGAAATAAAGCAGAATAAAGGCACTGTGGAGGATCTGTTATTTTAAACAGGGTGGCAGGAAGGGATCTCTAAGCACAGACCTGGAGTCGAGTTGAAGCATAGTTCTGTCAGTTCTGTCGTGATGGACATGCATTTGACATCAGTACTGTCAAGATGCAGGCCATCTCCATCCCCACTGCTGGAAGTGATCATGTGTTGTTTTTTTCAAATTCTCTTCTCTTCTCTTCTCTTCTCTTCTCTTCTCTTCTCTTCTCTTCTCTTCTCTTCTCTTCTCTTCTCTTTCTCTCTCTCTCTCTCTCTCTCTCTCTCTCTCTCTCTCTCTCTCTCTCTCTCTCTCCCTCTCTCTCTCTCTTTCTCTCTCTTTCTGGAGACTGAACCCATGGTATTCTACTACTGAGTTACATTGCCATTCCTTTTTATTTTTGTTTGGAGACAGGGTCTCACTAAGTTGCTATGGTTACAGTGTGGAGCTTTCCTACTTGACCGCTTTCACTTAGTAATATGCATTGAAGTTTTCCACATGACTTTTCATGACTTGATGACCCATTAACTCATTTTTCTTTTGCATTGAGTAACATTCCATTTTCTGGATATAACACCACTTATTTATCATCTACTGGAGGACATTTGATTGCTTCCAAACCTTGGTAACTATGGATGATATTTCTCCAAACAACTGTGTGCAGATTTTGTGTGGACACAGTGTTCAACCAATGTGGGTAAATACCAATGAGCAAAACAGCTGTTTGTGTGGTCAGAGCATAGTCACTTGGGTAAAAGCCATCAAATTGTCTTCCAACGTGATTGCACACTGGGTTCTCCCACCAGGAGCTGCTGAGCGCTCTGGCCCTCCGCCTCTTCACCAGCACCTGCTCTTACAGGCGCTTTGGCTCTGGGCTATTCCAGTTGGTGTGTAGGGCTTCTCGATGGTGCTGTGGCTTGAGATTCCTGTTGCCCTGGGACGTGGAATATCTGTTCATGAGCTCACTGGTGATCTGATATGCTCCTCATTTTTAAACCAGGCTGTTTCTTTTCTTATTGATGACTTTTAAGAATTCTTTGCATATTTGGATAACAAGTCTCTTTGCAAATGCTTCCTGCCAGCCCATGGCCTGCATTTTTATTTTATTGGCAGTGTTTTCCAAAGGGCATGTTTAATTTTAATTAAATCTAGCTCACTAGTTTTCTTTTCTTGGACATTCTTGGGTGTTGAATCTGAAATGTTGTCACTGCACCCAAAGCCATCTAGCTTTTTCTCCTATGTTATCTTCTAGGAGTTTCAAGTTCACATTTAGGTCTAATCGTCCTGAGTTAATGTTCTGGAAGAGTGCAAGTCTGTGTTTAGATTCTTTTCTATTTTTTATTTGCATGAGGAAGTATAGATGTGCTCACGCCATTTGCTGAAAAGATGGATCTCTTCTGCCCATTGCGTTGCCTTGCTTCCTTGTCAAAGAGCAATTGATCATATTTACATGAGCCCCCAAAGCTTTTTTTTTCCTTCATTAGTCATTGGCTTCAGGAATTATGTTATAGTCATGAAAAACAGACTAATGCACATAGTTATTGGGTAGTAGTGGTAGGATACACACCTGGATCCATGTGATATAGGTTCTCCACAGAAGTATTGAGCTTTCCTTGAAACTGCTTCACACACCATCCCCACTCATTACTCCCGGTTAACGTTAACTTTTACCGATCACCTCTGCCCCACACACTGTAAAAAGCATTCCCAGATTTGCTCATCCCACGCCTCCCCAAAGAAGAGTGAGGGCCGACCATGATTTGTTGGTGTTTCTTACTCTCTTAGTTCCTTTAGGGAAGGATCTAGTTGGTTTTTCCCAGAGGTCAGCACAAGTCTCCACCCAGAGATGGTGACAAGGAGGTAGTACTGGAACACATCACCCATTGAGGGTGTCTTCATCATTCAGGGTGGGAGGGCTCTGGAGAGGCTGGTGCTTGGCGCTGAGTAATGCCTCAGGCAGTCTGCGGTGTGACCTTCATGGGGCTTCAGGGATGCCATGGTCTCTTTCAAGGGAGCCTCAAGCATATGGGCTCTTCCTCTGCTCCATTGTTCTTGAGGAAATGGAGATGGAGCCTGTGAAGGTAGGCTATGGGTCCCTGAGAGGTGAGTGTGTTTGCATGGACATTGGGAGAGAGCCCAAGAGCTTCTTAGACCTAAAGCCACTGAACTGTAAAGATGGCTGAGCAGGGACAATAGTTAGAAGGAACAAAATCAATAGAAATTAAACGCTTTTTGATTTACTAACTCTCCTTATTTTATGTAACATCCATTCCAAACTCTAACTAAAATTGCCTCTATTTCTTTTATAAAATTAAATAAAACCCAATCTGGACTGTAATGTAGAAAGCACGGCCCTAAAGCGAGATCAGGAACACCATTATCTGCCTCTGAAACCTCGTCTGCTTCCCACCTGATGGAAAGCAAGCAGGCTTTCAAAGCCATGGGGCGGTGAGTCTCTGGAGATGTTAGAATTTCCACTTTGAAAGGATGTTTCCTCCAACTTCTATCATGAAGCAGTGAAATCGTCACCATCCCTAACCACCATGAAAGAGACCTTCCCCCATCCATGAGGAATGGGGGAGCAGCAAGTTAGGCTCCTCAGGAGGAGCTGGAGGTGGGAGAGCCTCCAGCTAGTGTGAGATCTCACACAGGTGAGGGGCAGAGACAGGGGTGCGAGGTGACAGGAGAGCCCCCAGCCCACGTCTCCCACACCAGTGCTCTCCCCACAGCCTCGGGTGGGCTTCCTGCAGGGGCAGCTCACAGTGGGACACCAGAACACAGTCTGCCTTTAAATATGGAAATCATTCCCAAAAATGTCTTTGTGGGCAGCTGGTGAGGCACAAAATAAACACAGGTCTATTTGCAAGTAAGCAGGAATTAGCATAATCGGCAGCTGCAGCATCACCAGGAACACAGAACTCCAGAATCGTAGACAGGACCTGTGTGGCATAATGAGTTACTTGCCCCCGTGAGTGTCCTGCAGACCCCACCGGCTCTAGGCCTACGAATACTCTAAGGCTTCCAATTCAAACAGAAAATAGCTCAAGGACCTAATGCAGAATGCCAGGTGTTAAAAATAAATTTCCCTTGTGCAGAATGAATTTTTTTAAAAGAGTGTTTTTATTTTCCACTGTCCAAAATGTAATAGGCAATTTTTAGTCATCTATGGAAAAAGGTTCATTAAAAACCTCCTCTATTTTGTCACCAGGAGAAAAATGTAAGAGCAAACAAAGGGCATCTGGGGAACAAGAGCTTTAGATTTTCCTCTGGGGAAGGCCAGCCAGTGGGCCGCACAGACCATGTTTCCAAGCCCGAGAAAGGCAGTCTGGGTGCCCAGTATTTAGAACTTGACATCACGCTGGGTGACCACGAGAGTTTTCTGCACAGTCCCAGCCTCCACCTCTTGGTGCTGGAGTAGCTGAAAATGAGATTATTTGCACACTCAAGTCAATATGTACTCACCTCAGCAGAGGAGGGAGCAATGCTTAAAGTAGCTTTTTATTGATCAAAAACCTGTGACAGCAAATGGCTGTGGAGGGCAGACAGGGCTGTAATCAGTCAGTGAGCTGTTTCTCTCTCTCTCTGCTCTCAGTCCCCATCTCCTTCTAATTCCATTTCCCAACCTACAGACTGGTAAGTACCTTTTGGCTGCAAATTTCTGAGTTTGGAAGCTTGTCATTAAGATGCTTTATTCACAACAAACTTTTGCAAAACCCAATTACTGTATCAGATTCCATCAAAATAAAGGAGCTTTCCTAAAAGTCTCTCTTCCCTCATTTTTGCTGGAACCGTGCTCTGATCTCCCTGGCTGCATTCCACAGGCCGCTGCTGCTGGGCTTCGCCTTGCTGCACTTCACTGGCTTTGAGAGTCGCCAGGCACCATCAGGGCCCTGACCTCTCCATGTGTTCTCCCTGAGTCTGCAGAGGTGGCCTGCCCCTGTCCATTCTCGCCCTCTTTAGGAATGGAAAGTAGGTCAAACTTATAAATAAACACAAGCAAGTGGCCCCCGTCCCAGGAAATGCTGGCTGTGAAGAGCAGGCTTGGGTGCAGCTCCCGAGCAGAGGGCTGGCAAAGCCGATAGGTGGTAGTGTCGCCTGCCCACTGGCTTGGTTTCCAGGGTAATTGTTCTTTACAGATGCAGGAGGAGAAAAAAGAAAAGAAAGGAAAAGCTTGGAAATTGTTTATCATTCTTTTTTCCAAGGGAAAATTTATCAGCTGTGTGCACCTTTAGGGCTTCAGGCTTGACTAGTTTTTGGAGCTCCAATCATATAAACAATGTTCTTTCACCTGCTGGGGCCTCCCCCACCTCTTATTGCCCAAGTTCATTTCCCATAGAGGATTTGGAAAATACACTTACAAACAGGAGAGAAAATGGATACATCATTTCACAGTCAGAGGAAACTGGGGTTAAAATTTTGGTATGTTTTTTTTTGGTCATTTGTTCTTAGCAAAAACAAAAAAAAATGCATTTAGCACTGTGGTGACCACTGGCCTCCTAAGTTGGCCTGCAAGAACCTTACTTTTCTGTAGATATGGTCATCTTGCATGTGAGTGAGACCTGCGGATATGTTTACCTATGTGACAAAGGTCAATGAATTATGCAGGCACAATTAAACTCTCTAATCAATTGACTTTGAGGGAATCAAATGAGAGGCATCCATGGCGGGCTTGCCCTAATCAGGTGAGCCCTTACAAGAAGACTAAGGACTTTCCTGTGCTCAGAGGCTGGACACAGCAATGGACACTTCCTTGCTGGGCTTGAAGAAACAATTCAGCATGAGTTATTCAGCCACAAGAAAGGGATTCTGCCTACAGTCATGAACTTGGAAGAGCTCCAGTCTTAAACAAGACTCCAGACCTGGCTGATACATATTGTCATCTTTGAGACCCTGAGCAGAGGGCCCAGTTATTCTGTGCCTGTGTGAGAAAATGAACTTGTGTAACAGATGATTATTTGTGATGTAGCCTAAAAGACTAATGCAGAGACATGCTGTGAAGGAATCATGTATACAGTGACATGGGACCCTCTTATCACCTGGTTAATGGATGACTAGCACTTCACTGCATGAGGTGCTATTGACTTTTAATCCCAGGCCTTGTGCATTCAAGGCAAGCACTCTACCAGCTGAGCTACATCCCCAGCCGACTGTGGGCTTCTGATATTTACCTCGCAGGTTTCTCATTTGCAAGTTACAATGGAACCCATCCCATGTTAGATGCAGATTGCCCAGCATTTCATTATCATAAACAGTGGATGAGTGAACATAATTTAACTAAAACATTGTTTGCAATCCATGATCAATTCCATAGCATACAGGTTGAGATGTAAAAAAGGTGGATAAAAGTTGAAATGCCGGTTTTTAACATTCTTAATGTACAGTACTGTGAACATGGCCTTGCAAATAGCTGTGACACTTCCTGGCATCAGGCACGATTTTCTGTCTTTTCATAACTATTTCAATATTAGATAATATCAGATATTAGCTGTAAATCTACAGATGTACATGTTTAACATTTTCGTCCATGTAGTTGATACCTTGCTGAGTGCACTTGGCCCTCTGTATTCATGAATTCTCATCTAAAGATTCAGTTGACCTTGGATTACAAGTATTTCTAAAAACTCCATCTGTGCTGAGCATGTACCTTCATACCTCTCCCTGTTCCCTAAACAACAGCCGTTTATACAGCATTTGTGTTGTATCAGGCATGAGGTATGATCTAGAGATGATCTAAGGAACAGGACACGCACAGGTTCTAGGCAAATGCCATGCTACTTCATATATGGGACTTGAGCACCCTTGATTTTGGTGTCTGCAGGTCCGCGAGGAGACAGAGGAAGGACTACACTGTACAAGCACCTGTTACTGGTGAAGTTGAGCCTTTTTTTCTCAGTATTGCTTATTGGTATTTGTTCTTTGATGGATCATCTTTTTATAATCTTTGCTATTTTTCTTTTGATTTTTTAGGGCTCTTTATATGTTAGAAAACTCACATGAAGTCCTAGCTCTATATCATATTGAAGATGTGAACATTTCAATCTTGGCATAGAGTAATACCTCACCACAGGGTATTATATGTCTTAGGTGATGTTTTAAATTGACATATTCCCAGTTTTGAAGCTCAGTATTCTTAGCTCAAGTGCCTAGATGTCAATTGTCATCCTTCTGGGGTCAGTCTTGTGCTCAGGTACATGCTCAGGTCTTGCAAATTGGAACGGAGTGACATATCTGGTTTCAGTGAAAAGAGGAACCCAGAATAGAAACATAGACATGTGAAGAATTGGGGATAGAAATGCTAAGAATGAGCCTTTTCCTCTGCTTAGAATTTAGACAGGGGCCAAGAACACCTTACCTGGTACCAGGAAAGGCCAGTTCACCTACACAATCTGAAATGTTTCCCTGTCCATCAGAGAGCCGAGGTTTGGAGACCACCAAGTAAACTGAATCCTAGGAAAGGATGGGAACCTTTACAGAGGATGACCAATGCTTTCACCTGTGTCAGAATGTGGAATGAGGAGGTGGCTGTCCTGCGGTTGGCCAGGGGTGGCCAGTGAAGATGTTCAGGAGTGGGTAAAGACCATGTGTGAATGGGCAGGACAGTCTGGAGAAGCTGCAGGCCCCAGACACACGGGGGTCCAGATAAAATGAAAGTCCTGGACAGGTGCTGGGAAAAAGACTGAAGCCAGGGCAGCTCTTGCTAGGGTGGCCTGGCATACACATGGGGACTTGTGGTTTCTTGATGTTGGACTCTATGCTTTCCCTGCTCTCCAGAAGTTCTTCTGGCTAACCCCAAGCAGGACATTGACAGGGGCATGGAAATAAGCTCTCCACCCCCAGGACATGGACACCTATTGCCCCTGGAGGAGGATCAGAGGCACAACCTTCTGGCTTTTCTAAGGGGGGGGTGGGGTCTCTTGGATTCCCAGGACACAGACGATGATTCTCTGCTGCTGGTTGGGGCACAGAATAAAAAATTCCCCAGGAGATCCAGGAAATCCCAGGGGCAAGACTCCACGTCCACGAGGCAGAGACTGGACACCACACAGGAGAAAGGAGCTCTGATGCTCCCCGCCTGAATCCCAGATCCCTAGACCTTGCCTGGACTTAGGCTGAATTAGGATGACAGAGAGACACCCACATTCCAGTAAGGAGTCCATGAGAAGTGACAACTTATATACATAGATATTAAAAATGAAATAAACATACAACAGAATATCATCACTCACCACAGCAAGAGGTTAATTATAAATGTGGCAATAATGGTTGCAGGGACAGACAGAAGTCGGATCCAAAATAATCCAATATTATTCTCCAATTCAATTTATTTTAGTTTTCTTGAGATAGAAGACTAATTTATTGTGTCAGAAAGAAAATAGTAGCAGCTCGGGGCCAGGAGCAGCTGGACGGACAGGCAGAGAGGGGCGGGAGGCTTTGTGGAGATGAAAGGGTTGTGGGTCTTTATTGTGGTGGTTTCTTCTGTGTCTAGGGTCTTAGGCTTTGCGTAGATGTAGTTGGTGTGCTTTTTAAAGACATAAATTACACCTTTTTAGAATCCATAAAAACAATGAGGTTGGTTTGCCATAGAAGACGCCTTTCCCAAAACCAAATAGAAAGGAGCATCAAATGCTCGGGCAGATGGTTCTAGTGATGTGGAAAACTGCATTTGGTTCTGACTCCATCTCTGTCACTTTCTCCAACGGTGCCATGTGCACACCATGTCTGTGCTCTGCCTCTGTTTCCATGATTGCACAGTGGAAATCCAGGGAAGACCAAGGGCATGCCATTGTCCGAGGGGCCAGTCGTTCTGCCCTGCTTAGGTCCGAGAGAGCAGCGTCAAGGGGGACAGACAGCCCTGCTTAGCTGAAGCGTAAGGTCCAGCAGTGAGACCAAGATGACAGCCCAGCTAATCACCAGGAAAGGCCCTGCTGGTGTGGGCTTTGAAGAAGGCAAACTGAGTGGTTCCAGGGACTACTGCTGGGGTGACACTGCAGACGGGTGTTTAGGAACAACGGCTCTGAACATGAGTTTGAACAGAGACCTGAATGTCGGGAGAACCAGATGTACAGAGAGAAGTGGAGGTTCCCAGGCCAGGGAGAGAGTGTCTGGCAAAGACCTAAGGCAGAGAAGGAGGTGGTGCGCTGGGGAGGTGCAGGCCAAGGGAAGAGGGAAGTTAGGCATGGAAGGCTGGTCGAGCCCAGGGACTTGTGAGCACAGGTACACTCAGCAATGCAGACAGGTTTGTTCCTACTGTCATGCCAAGAATCTGGATGGTGAGCTGGTAGCCCTGACCAGAAGTCAAAGCCATCAGAGGCCATCACTGGTGCCATTGCCTTCCCACTTCCTTGGTGCTATGGTTTGGATGTGAGATGTCCCCCAAGAGCTCACATGTGAGACAATGCAAGATGGTTCAAGGGGGAAATGACTTGGTTGTCAGAGTCTTAACCCAATCAGTGAATTAATCCCCTAATAGGGATTAACTGAGTGGTAACTAAAGTGGTGGGGTGTGGCTGGGGTGTGGGTATTAGGGTGTGGCTTTGGGTATATTTTTGTAACTGGCAAGTGGGGTCTCTCTCTCTACTTCCTAGTCACTCTAACGTGACCTGTTCCCCTAGGCCACCCTCTCTGGCCACGATGTTCAGCCTCACCTGGAGCCCTCAAGATGGAGCTGGCCTTCTCTGAACTAAGACCTCTGAAACTGAGCCCTCAGATCAACCCTTCCTCCTCTATAATTATGCTGATTGGGTCCTTTGTCACAACAGCGAAAAAGCTGACTGAAACACTTGGCTAAGCTCTTATGTCCCTGGGCCAAAATCCTCCTTTTTTCATTGAGTTGCTCTCTCCTGTGAAAGTGTGGTACAGCTGGGCCCTTTAAAGGACATTTACTGATGGTCAAGGGCCACTGCTTCCCACCTGGTGTGCAAATTTGGTGGCAGAGGAATGAGATATGGGCCTGCATCCTGAGAAAACTCAGGTGTCTGGGTCTTCTGAGCTCCCACAGAACCGCCCACCAAGCTCTGCAGACAACAGGCTGAGGCTCCCCAGCCTGAAGCTCCTGGCTTTCCAACTCCTCCCCCAAAACAGCTCTAAAGGCTTCTGAACCACATGGTCAGGTTAGTCACCGCAGCAACCCCACTTCTTGTACCAATTTCTGTGTTAGTTAAGTTTTTGTTGCTTTTACCAAAATCCCTGACCAGAACAACTCAGAGGAGAAAACTTTTATCTTGGGTTTAGTGTTATAGAGGTTCAGTCCATGGTTGGCTGGCTGCATAGCTCCAGGCCCCAGGTGAGTGGAGCCTCGTGGAAGAGGGTGGAGCAGAGGAACACTGATAAGCTCATGGCAGCAAGAAAAGAGAGAAAGGGAGAGGGAGGAGATAGAATTTTTAGGGGTATGCCCCCAGTGACCTGCTTTCTCTGGTCCCATGGTACCTATCTACAGTTACAACCAGTTAGCCCATTCAAATTATTAATCCCTCATATGACTTTAACCCACTGATTATCTTACAGCTCTCAGAATTTAATTATTCACCTCTTACATGAATGCAGGAACTTTTAGGGGACACCCTATATCTAAAACATGACAGTGCTTATTTAAGCTGTGACAGTGGTTTAAATCTGAGCCAGAACATTGGGTGCTGTTTTTCAAGGAGATTTACACTCATCCCTTAGAATTTTTGCTTGCTTAGCATTTATTCTACCTATTTCCTCACTTTTTCTTTGAGGAAACCTCAACTCTATCATCTATAGTTTTGGGCTTCATATTGATGTCAATCCACACCGTCATACTGGCCTGGATGACGAAGTATCCTTTTCCTGATGGGTGCATGACCAAACACAAGTCACTGAGAGCCATCCTAGGATTTTGCCTGGAGCCACTGGAAAACAGTGTCTCTTCTGAGTGTGTGCACTGTGAGGTCTGAGCAGATATTACCCACATGCCGCATGGTACTACTGAAGAAGCTGGGGGGACAAATTTGCCATGACATATGGAGAGTCCACCTATAAATTTATAAATCCAACACTGAAACAAGGGCTTCTGTGGACTTATATTGAACGCCTAAGGCAAGCTACACCTGAAACCAATATTTTGAATTTTTACCTTCAGGATCCAATAAATTCCACTTCCTTCAGTGACTGAGTGGAATTTCCGACACTTGAAACCCTTCTTCCTTTCTTCAGTTAGCAAGCACCAAGTTCTGCCATGGCAGCTGGACCCTGCCTTCTCGCTGAGGAGGTGGGTGCTTCTGGTCACTCTCTGGATGTTAGGAGGAGGCAGTCACCAGCTTTTGGCTTGAGCCATAATCAAGACAGTGTCCCTCAAACTGCTGTCATCTCGTGGCTTGCTTTCTGCCAGTGTCTTTGCATTGCTCAGCTGCCTGCCTCCTCCTCCCTCCCTTCTTCCCTCCCTTTCTCTTCCCCTTTCTCTCTCCTCTCCCACCCATCTCTCTCTTTTCTCACTCTCTCCTTTCTTTGTCTCTCAATCTCTCTCTTACTCATTCTTATTCTTTCAAAATTGGCAAAAGAGAAGAAGGGAGGTTCGATTCTTAACGCATTCAGCGCACCCGGGGTTCTCATTATGACGTTTTGATTTTCTTTTCCAATCAAATTTTTTTTTAAATCCTGAATTAGATATCCCAAGACTTCCCAAGAATGGAGGTGCTTTCTAGTGAATCTGTGGCCCTGGTCCTCCAGGAGATCCCCTTTCCTGGCACTTGTGAGGAGCTCAGATGCAAAGCCTCACTTAGCCTATGAGTGATGGTCCAGCTCCTGTCCTCTCCTTAAGTGCCTCCCTTTCTCACAGGGGACAGTGCTCTCTGCCACTTTTCTCCAGCTTCTTCTCCACAGGGGGTTGTCTGGCAGTGTGGAAATAAGTGGATCATTTTAATTTATCTTCAAGGACTCTGGCCAGCCTTTGTTCACCTAGAAGTACTTAGGGGGGCTGGCTGATGTTTTATGTACTTTAGGAAATGTCCTTTGATTCTCTAAGTGGTAAAGTCTCCCTCTCAAATTTCTTTGGAGTTTTTTTCCATGTTCCCATTGGATTTCAGATGGTATTTTAGATTCTGATGAAGTTTTTGAATTTCATTTTCTGATTGTACATTTTCTGACTGCAGAGACGTGGGCTCAATTTGGAAATTTTAATTTGAACTCACATTGCTTTGATGAAGTGTTTATCTTCAGATGTCTTGTTGTGCATCTCTTGTCCTCCTCCTCCTGGGGTATTTACAGAAGTGGGCAGCTTAGAAGCAGCATTCAGTGGTTGTAAAATGCTTTATGCCATCGGTTCGGTGTTCCTACCTTGCGACTCATTCTGTACTCATTTCCCAGTCACCACCACCCCCCTCACCCTCTGGAGGGACAGAGTGACACCCATTATCTTCTTCACATTTCCACCAGAGGATTGAATGAACTCACCTTCATCATCAAGGACTTGGACTGTGCCTTTGTTGGAGACACCAAGGATGGTTCATTCACATCCCTGTCTCATTCCTTCCACCCTTCAGCTTCTAGAGAGAGCAGATTTGGTCAGACATTCCCTGGATATCAGCATTCTCATTCATATTATGCATTAGCTTTGCTGAGTTGCTATTTCTTCTTCTGAAGAGGATTTTAAGCATTTTCATTTAAGCGCTTGATGTCTGAGGGCTTTGAACTTGTTTTTTGGTTTTCACATTCATCTTTAAAGGTGAGCCGACACCACGTTCCAAAAGAAAGCTCAGACCCTCTTTCTGGTTGTGCTTTGAGATGGCCTCTTGTAGCCTCACATAAAGAGATGGGACTGGCCAGATGTTAACTCCTGCTGATTAACTTACAGCGTAGGACACGTTCAAAGAGCCGGCTTCCATGGATGCCTGTGGGCTTTGGGCATCAGGCTGAGCTGGCCATGAGTTTGACCATTTTCTTTCACTCAAGTAGAAAACCTCTGGCCAGTGCTCTTCCTGGCCTCTGCTGGGTGGACCATATACTGACTAAGTCATTGCTTGATTTCTCTCCCAGGACACCAGAGTGACCTGGGCCTTGGCTGCTGTCTCCAGGCAAGGTTACCAAAGACCTGTTCAGTTTCTCAGGAAAGGTTGGAAGGGATGGGATTGGTGGTCAGCACTGAGGGACCCTGCAGCTTGGCCTCGGGCTGCGGGTTGCTTGCTGGGACCTCCACAGGTCACCACTAACCTAGTGGAAGGTTCTGCCTGGAACCAAAGAAGCACCTGGAAGCCATGGGTGGGTGTCGCTGCAGGTGGAATAAGCCTTATCAGCTTAGCAGGTGCTGCCCAGCCTTCTGTGGTTAAGGTGGACGTAGATGGTTGTGACATGCAGCACATGGAGAGGAATGGGTGAGGACACTGAAGTCAGGGGTGGCTGGCCAGGAGTCCAGCTGACACAGTTTCCCCCTGGTAAGTCGAGAGGAGCCAAGCCAGTCCTTCCCCACTGCCCATCCTCAGTTCTCACCTGGCCAAGCCCAGGTGGGTGCTCTGCAGGAGGGGGCACATTCCTGCAGCAGGGGGGACTTTGCCGTCCTCTCCTGGCCCAGATTCTCATTCCTGCCTTCAAAGGCTGTGTAAGTAAGTGTCCCTCCCCCAAGAGCCTCCCCTGGTTTTATTAGGGAGGAAGGTGGCAGGGCGGGGAGGGGGGGGGAGTCTGGACACAGTCAAGGATTTTTACCAAGGGTGTTTGTTTTGTTTTTTGTTGTTAACTGTTTTCTCACCAAACCTACACCCATGCACCATGCAGCCTACCCCCAGACACCCCCTATCCTGGTCAAGATGGGGAACACTTCCAGATGTGCATCCCTGAGTGGGGCACTCACATGCTTGGTGTGGGTCTGTGCCTTCACCTCTGGCTTCAGAGGCTCATCCCATTCAACCCTCTTGGGACAACAGTAGAACCCAGCTCTAGGGCCACAGAGATTTTTCTCCAGCAGAACTCCCCAAGCACATGTAAAACACGTCACAGGCCAAGAGCTCCTCCCAAGGTCATCTGGACCCTGGGATCCTTTTCTATTTCCCAAGCCACTGGGCTCCTGGACAACTATCTCAACCATCTCTTACCAAGGGAGTTGAGGATGAAGAAAATTCAAGAGCACCATAGTCACTTAGCAGTGACCACAAGGGAAGAGTAGGGGCTGCAGATGGTCAGATCTTGTCCAACTACTTGCTTTTTCAAGATCGCGTGGCATTGTACATGGGCATGCATATAATATGGCTTATGGAAATCCATCTGATGTATGGTGAATGATCCAGCTTTAATAGATGGAGGGAAGCATCTTTCATAAATCAAAGATCTTCTAAAAGAAACATACATCAATTTTGATGGCACCTGCTTGGTGTCCGCAGATGAGGCTGTGGTGGGCAGGGTGAGGGCCTTAGCATTCTTCTTGCTGATGCGTCTTTCCAGATAAGCTATAATTACTGTCTTTGGCTATCTTTGGTCTGGAGAAACTGAACACACCAAGTTTAGGAACCAGGAGGATGAGACAGAGGTAGCGTGCTAGGTGCCCTTCCACGCCTGTGATTCCCCATGTTTAAGTCAAGCAGAAGAGGAAGGACATGCTGGCTGAAAAGGACAGGCCCAGCTGACCTTCCTTCCCAGGGGCATTGCTGCCATCAGGTGGGTCTTCGCTCCTCACACTTTGTTGGCAGCTGTGATCATGGCTTGCAGGTGAACAGAAACCGAGCCCTCTGAAGCAGCCGGGTATGCTGACTCCAGGCTGCCCATCTGGGAGGAATATTAATCTGATGCCCAGCATTGCCCCATGGCCAAAAAGTTCTGAAGTCACTCAGACAACTTCCCCCGACAATTGCAACTTTTATTCTAGAGAAGTAACTATTAGAAGAAAACCTTTAGGTAGACTATATTTAGCAGAGTTCATTTGAGCAAGGGTGGTCAGGTTGCATTATGTACCCACAACAGAAGAGAGGCATGGATGGTTTAACTGGCCTCAGCCTGGGCTCTCCCTCACTCTGACCAGTGGCTGCCGGGACCCACCAGCTCCTGCTGCTGCGATTGGGTGAGACGCCAGTGTTTGAAGAACAAACTTTTGTGTTTGAAGAACAGAGTTTAAGAACAGTGTTTAAAGAACAAACTGCAACCCAAGTCAGGTTGCAGTTTGTTCTTTAAAGTCTCGAGTGTGGAAGCATCCTCAGGCCAAATTTAGTTTAATACACAGAAAACAGAGTCCTAAAGGTGACTCAGTTCTTTGCCTTACATCATGCCCTGAACTATCATATGGTGGTGAGGACACAGCCATTTATTAATGACTCCATAGAGATTTAGGAGACCAAAGTGAGCATCAAAGGGGGCCCACACCAGAGCCATGCAGCTGCTGAGGTCAAACTCAGACCCTTTTTAGGGAGATGAGTTATTTTTTTTTCTTCATGGTGCTGGGACTGAACCCAGGGCCGTGCACATGATAGGCAAGTGCTCAGTCACCAAGGCACACCCCCAGCTCCCTTTATACTATAATAATATTGTTCATGTTATTCTATATATAAAATATTTGCATACATAATTCACAAAAATAATGGAAAAACCATACTATGTTATAGCACCCACATCCGCGGCACCTGTGCTCACTGTGTGGCACAGAAGAGCAAGTGTTTCAAGATCAGCTTCTGGCCTCCAGCTGGAGTCCCCTCCTCCAGGCAGAGGGCGCCCTCGCCTGTTTTATTTTCATTATCATTTCTTTTTCTGCTCTTCCCCCCTGGTGCAGAGTTCCCTGGTAATTACTAACCTTTCTGTCATATTTTTCTGTCCATAGAAATGCTGACCTCATCCAACTGCTTTGAAGTTCAATTTTAATTTAGATGCAAAATACTCCCACAGGACCCATGGTCTAAATGGAACCTGGGCAGACTGTAGTTAGAAAGGGCCGAGGTTTTCCATCTGATTAAAATGTCATTGTCTTTCCCCCAGCCGATAGCCATGGAGCCTCATGGACTTCCGACATTTCCATCTCTTCCTCCCTGTAACCTGTCCCTGGAGACACCTGTCCATCACACAGGGTTCCTCACATTTCTTTGTGTTTGTTTTATGTTTAAATGTCTGTGAGCAATAGCGCGCAAACAAAGCCAACGCACTTAAAGGCATACTTAGAGAAATAAATAGATATGCATATGTGTTTATAATTGTGTGTGTGCACGGAGAATAGATGAATCATGTCTCCACATACGCAGATGTGTGTTTAAGTCCCAAGACAACCTACTCTCTTGTAAGGGCCTGGGTGACTGGAACTTTCTCAGTTATGTAGAAACCCAGGAGGGAGGTGCTGGACTTGCCATTGAGGCTGACAGGAGACAGGTGTTAACTTTAATTGAAAAAGGATGTGGATGAGGCTTGGTCAAGCAGGAATCAACACTTCCTCCTTTTTTTGTGAGTCAAGCCTGGCATCCTGCAGGTGCTGGTCACTGAGAACCCATGACCTAGAGTCCCCTGGGTTCCACATGGGCTGTCCAGCAATCATGGGGCTAAGGCACAAGCCACAGGGGCACTTCATTCTGATGGAAATTTGAGATTTGAGGAAATTGCTCTCCTGGGCTGAAAATCAAGTTGGGAGGCAACAAGTGCCAACCTCCTTTTCAGAGCCCCGCAGAGAGGGCGGTTAGCAGAGCCACGAGACGTGACATTGGCGATTTCTGTCTTAGGGGCATGTTCCAAGTGGATTCCCTAAAGACTCAGGTATCCAAGGCTTCCTTTAGGTGCTGAGCTCTTTCTGTGTTTCTGCCCTTGCGTCTGCGAAGTCCTGAGAAATGGCACAGAGTTCCACCAACACCTCAGTGGGGCAGTTTTCAGGACAGCATTGGAGCCGGTTTTGACAATGAGGGTGGACAGGAGTCTCCAAGCCCTGGCTCCTCCTGAAGGGTTCCTGCATTTGCAGCCTCCTTTGGACCCCTTCTAGGGCCTGCACTGGGTAAAACCCCCAATGGCTGATGACAGACAGGAGGGACCTGCAGGGGCTGCGCTCCAGGCCCACATGGCTTCAAAGGCAGATGCTTTAAGAAAACATGAAAAGGAGCTGGAGACCTGCAAGGAGCGCACAGCTGGCATTCCCCTGCACCCCGCACATCTGCAGGAAAGGGTTCCCTGTGTTCAGCCTCAAGGAGGACATTTGTATTCAAAGAAAAATAAAAAAGAATAAACGAGAGCATTTGGGCACCGCTTTGAAATTTAAAAGAAGGGTGTAAGTCAGTGGAGGCTCTGTTTCCTCCATGGAGCAGACTGGGCTCTGGCTCAGATAGAAGCTCTCTGAAACGAGCGGGTATGGGCGAGGAAGGAGCACTGGAGTGGTCCCCATGAGAAAACCCTGGGATGCATTTAGAATGCGCTCAGGGGGTGCCCTCCCTTTCCTTGCTCTGCAACTTTACTAACTCAGCACTTGCCACCATGAGATTGCCCAGACAAAGGCCCCCAGATCCTACCAAAGTTAAACTGCCCCGTTGGTCCAGGCCATATCAGACTCCTACAGGCAGGAGCATCAACTCTGACATTTGGCTTCTCTCTCTGCACCTCCCCAGCCCTGGTCTGGCTGCCAGGGTGTCCCAGGTGGGCTGCCAGGAAGATGGGCAGGAAGGACAGACAGGGCAGGCACTGCACACTGCTCAGGCTGGCTCCCTTTCCTGGCCGGACTTCCTTCCTTTGCCTGGGCTCCCTGCCAGGTTTTCGGCTCCCGTTTCTCTGCAGGCTGCTCAACTGACTAATGAGACCTGCTCGGACCAGTTAGTTCACCCAGGGATCTGACTTGGTACTAGGAGGAAACAAAGGCCTATGTGTAGGGAGGTCCTAAGCCGCTGTTAGGCTGTGAGTGCAGAAGGCAGGATGTTTGCACCCCTGGGTGCCCGTGTTGGAGGCCCCACCTCAGGGGCAGGGCCTTGGTGGGGGTGCAGAACCACAGAAATGGGATGGGTGCCCTTCTGAAAGGGACCTCAGAGAACTCTCTTGCCACCTTCCTACAGTGTGCGGACTCAGAAGAGGGCCCTTATCAGACCCCAACCATACTGGCACCTGACCTTAGACCTCTGGCCTCCAGGACTGTGAGGGATAAACTGATGTCTGTTGTTTATAAGCCACACAGTCTACCAAATATTGTCCTTGCCACCCAAGATGACTATAATAGTGAGTTTCCTGAATTTTGGCGGCTTTTGTCCACATCTGATTTAATGATAATGCCACCACACCCTAGCTTGGGACTATTCTGTGCATTTTCTTTATAAAATCACATGAATTCTGAACCTTCATTTACTGGCTAATGTAAAGAGAATAATCATAACAAACGTGTCTTTGGATTTCAGTTTCAAGGAGGCTCCCTGTCTAACCAAGGGATGGTGGATGGGACCTGGGTGTTTCACAGCTCTATATTAAAGTCTATTCACACATGTTTCTGTGCAAGTCACAGGTGTGGGGATGAGCTGGCAGGTTCCCTTCTTTGTTCCTGAGAAAGTAGGCTCACTGGCTGTGAGCGAGAACCTGGAGCAGGAAGGGTGTCCTGGAATCCTTTCTGTGGAGACCAGATCTCACACCCACCATGTCGGCTTGCACACTTGGATTCACTGAGGCTCCACCTGTAACAGGGCTGCTGTGCTTGCTTCTGAAGGGCAGTGGAGGTTATCTCTGGACCCAGGGGACTTGGATAAAGCCCACCTAGCTCTTGTCCCAGCTTCCCGTGCTCCCTGCTCACTCCTGTACATCTCCCACCACCCATCCTTTTTCCAGAGCAGATGGGTGGCATCTTAAAGCATAAGTTTCATCCTAATATGTCCCCTCCAAGCCACTCATCACCAGCCCCTGCATGATGACGTGAACCCACTCAGGAAGTGCACAGGTCTCAGAGAGGCAGAGCTGCTGGGTCCTCTATGGGCAGGGTTAAATGTACGCAGAGTATGTAGAAGCTAAAGAGGCTGTGTGTCTCTGTGACCAGGTATGGGCAGGCTTAGGGCAGCCAGGTAGCTTACTGTTCAACAGGGACACTTTCAGGAGAACTGTTGCTGCTAATCAATAGGCCAAGATTGCCCTGGGCAGGTGGGCATAACACCAACCTGCCCACACAGGACAGAGTGCCAGCCTGGAGCCTTTGTGAGGACAGTCCAGGGGAGCCCCTGGGGCAAAACGGGACCCCAACAGTGAAAGTCTGTGAGGGGTGGCTGACAGATGGATGGGAAATGGACAGGGCTTCAGAAGGGGACAGAAGTGAAATGAACTTCTCTGGATCTGTGCAGGTCTTGTTAACTAACATGGCAGCTTTTGATGATTTGGGGCAATAAAAACATGAGCCCTTGGCCTTTATGTGTGGGGGGGAGGGAGCAGGGGAGAGAGAGAGAGAGAGAGAGAGAGAGAGAGAGAGAGAGAGAGAGAGAGAGACTGACTCACTCTGACTCTACAGCCCTACATCTATCCTGGTGTTAAACCCTCCTGGCATTTCATGTCACAATCTCCTGCTACTATTTTCTTAGAGGTGTTCTTCTAGATGTACCTTGTCACCTACTTAAATAGTTCAAATGCAGCCAGTAGAAAATGCATAATTTTGACAGAGGCACAGAGTCAAGCCCTGTGGCAGGCTGTGTTCACTGTGGAATGATGCGAGCTCATGACTCACCCACATGAGGTGGTGGGACTTGCTGGAATTTCAGCACTGCTGAGCAGATATTTAAACTGCCCTCCCCCCCAAAAAAATACCTTGTAGCTAAGCAGTCTTCTAAATTGACCTCATGGACATATCTCCTGGGGCCTCAGATGTTCTAAACAGAGGAAATTAGGTGATTGGATGGGAGGGGCGCCCTGGGTTAGGTGGCGGCTCAGGGGACCTGGAGGCCAATCTCTGCACAGAAGCATGTGGGTATCTGAAGATGGAGAGGGGTGGGGTCTGGTTTGGAGACAGTCTACAGCAGATGGGTTAATGAGGATCTTAGTCGACAGCTGTGTGGCTGATTCGATGCCTCTTGCTAGAAGGGCCCTATAGATTGCTGACCTGATCATTTTGACCCATGCGGTGACAATGTCACATGGCTAAGAATGGTGTATGGATACAATTTGTGTGCGATGGACTTCCTGTAATGGCTTTGTGACCTCAGATGACAACTGTTATAAATTTTAGGCTGTTTTCACTTATTACTATTTGCTTATTGCTCTTTCAGTTTAGAGTAAAACTTAGAGTGAATCAAAGCTCTCATCTGGCAGCCTTTAATCCCTTCACAGAACCAAATCCCAAGCATTCCATTTGGGAAGGTAAGTCTCATGTAGCACCTTTGCTCATTAGCTGATTTTTTCATTGTGGTGAGACGACTTCAGCCCTGATCTACCCTCCTGATACCACCTCAAGGCCACCACACGTATTGCTAACTGCTGTCATAGTGTGGAGCTGGTCCCAATTTGCTCATCTTGTGTAACTGAAACTCTACACCTGATGGACATCAGCTGTCTGTCCACCCTGCCCCAGCTCTGAAGCCACAGTCTCACCCTCCTTATCTAGGAACCCTTGAGATGTCCCAAGTGAGTGGATAGTATTTACCCCTCTGTGACAGGCTTATCAGCATAATGACCTCTAAGTCCATTCATGGTGTTGCTTATGGTGGGATTTCCTTCTTTCTTAGGATGAGTAAAATTCCATTGTATATATTAGTGTTTTTTTTTTTTGTCAGGGTGGAAAGTGTCATTATTGTAAGAGATAATCTCTCCTTCAATATGTTTTCATTTTTAATTGACCCATAATAATTGTATATACTGTGGGTTCATATACATATTCCATATGCCCAGGATGTAATGGTCAAATCAGGGCATTCAGCATGTCCATCTCCTCAAAATTTATCATTTATTTCTGTTGGGAAGCTTTGACCTCTCCCCTCCTTTCCCCTGACCTCCAGAACTGGCCTCCTTGAGGTCTCTAATTTCAAATATTTATCTGCTGAAATCCTGCTCTGTCTGATATTTTATCTACTTACCTTCCTCATGCTCAAGGTCTAAAAACCTAGGACACAGGAAAGATGGAGTAGCAGAGTTCACAGAGGGGCTCCTGCCCACTTCTGAAAGCAGCTCGGGAAGCTTCCCTCTCAAACCTGCACATTGTCTGAAGGTGCCGGTCATTGTGGATTCAGAGAACCAAGACAGCAAACTCCCGACTGAAATATCAAATGCTTTACTCAATCGAAGAACAAGATAGAACATTCCAGAAGATGTGGCAACTGGGGTCATTTTAATCTCCCCTCCCCAGACTGGAGTAAAAGGTTAGTTTTACTGGAGTGAGGGAGTGAGAGGGACCATCACTGAGAGCACAGGCTTTTATTATTGTGAATGCTCCAAGCTATGTCCAGGTGGGGACCACCCACCATTAGCTGGAGGAAGAGCTAACTGGGCACCTGACAGACATTTTCCATTTCAGGAGCACCATAGATCACCTGCACCAGTGTCTGCCCTCAGCTGCATGTCCTTTTGCCACCCAGGAGCACTGTCCATCACAGAATGCCACACAGACCACAGCAATTCTCAACTGCAAGGGGCTCGGCATCCCAGGGAGCACTTATAAATGTGTGGGGACATTTCTAGTTGTCACAACAAATGGAAGGTGTGCTCATATTCAGTGTCTGGGAACTAAGGGATGCTGGACATCCTAGACAGGTTGGACTTTTCCATAAAGTGGAGATCCTTCCGTCCACCACATTAAAGGTGCCCAGGGGAAGACCACTGACCGAGCTTCTCTGTCCCAGGATGGAGCCCTGACAGTCACTTCCCGTGGCCCTGCGTGGGAAGCCCTTTTCTCTGCCGTGGAGAGCAGAGGCTTGTTCAGGGCATTTGAATGAAAGACCAAGCTGCACAATGGCATGATTCTCTGTGTTTCTGGCTCAGGCTTTGCCATCACTCATTTTCCTTCCATAATTCAGAGCTTACTTTCTTCAGCAGCCGATTCTGTGCTTTTCAACAAATGCATTTAATTAGTGTGCTGCCTCGGGTATGGAACTTGCATTCACTTAACACAATGGTCAGTTAAATTTTGCTCATTTCACTTTGGCTAGTTTCAATGTGGGTGACTGACCGTGTCTCTTCTTGTCCCCTGTGAGGGATCTGCAGGGCTTCTTCTGTCTCATGCCATACCACGTGGGACCCAATAGCAGTCAGGTGAGCCTGGCATCTGGGCTGTTGTGGGGACATTTATAATCAATATAGCTAGCCTGGTTATTGCTGTTATTCTATCCAGTAATGACTCCTCATTATTTCCGTAGTTGGTGGGTCAAGCCTTGGCTGGCAGTGAAGAGACCTGCAGCCTGTCACCCCCCCCCCCGCCTCCGAGCTTTGCTGACTTGGGAACGGCACAAAACCTCTCCTCCCTCACTTCTCACTTTTCCCAGCCACACAGTGAGAGCACTGCAGCCTGTCCCAGCCAGGTGGTGACTGACGTCTGTTTCTCCCAGGCTGGAAGCAACTTACTCCTTCCCAAACTGAAGTAGAGGCCACTGGCTCCGTCATGATCACTCCCTGAAATAGCAACAGGTTCTCCTGGGGAGCCCTGACCTCGCATCTTCAGAACCTTGCCTGGGTGGCTGGAACTCCTGATTTCCAGCTTATGAAGTGGACGGGGTGGTGCTGGTGCCAGATCTCTGGGGCCTGAGCTGCGAGGTGCCCACCCCTCAGGGCGTAGGGCTCATGAAGGCTTCTGATGCCATAAGAACTGGCTCCCATGCCGGGTGTCCAGCAGGTAGGGTCAAGGTTGCGCTGGCACTCCTGTTTCATCGTTTGGTTATAGCAAAGCTCTTTATTGATTGATTGATTGATTGGGTATAGAGGATTGAGCTCAGGGACACTAGACCACTGAGCCACATCCCCAGTCCTATTTCGTAGTTTTTTAGAGACGGGGTCTCACTGAGTTAGCACCTCGCTGTTGCTGAGGCTGGCTTTGAACTGGAGATCCTCCTGTCTCAGCCTCCTGGACAACTGGAATTACAAGTGTGTGCCACCGCACCCAGTCTTCATGTTTGATGACAGCAAGGCTCCTTGTTCCCAAAGGTGTATCCACCCTTGCTGCAGCACAGTGTTCTGCTAGGGCTAGATTTCACTGTGACACAGTTGGCTTTTAGTACCACAGTGATTAGACTTGAACTCAGGATAGCCATCACCCAGCGTAATAGGCTAGTATCCTGAAACAGTGACACTAAAGGCTTCTGGTCACATAGGTTAGCCGTGAGTGAGGAGATGGTTCTTATTTCATCACTGGCCTCAAGGTGCTGCCATTAAGGTGAGCACTCTGCTCTGATCCACTGCCCGACCCACTTATTTCCTTATCTCACGGATGTTCCTGGAAACCATCTACTGGAGGTGGTGAGCCCTTCATGTGGGATCAATGCAGCTCCTGCTGGGTGTCTCTGCTGGGTTTCCACTGTACTAAAAGGTATATATCTTTTAATGTATTAAGGCAGAAAATTCAGAGATGCTTTTTTCCCCACTTGGAATTTTGTGATTATTGGAGAGAATCATAGTCAACATGGTTTATTTTATTTTGGGGGGGAAAAGTTCAAATCATCTCTAATTTTTTCACCAATGCTTTTCTATCTGGTAAGTTCCGAGGAGGTGTCAGTGTTTATATTTTTATTTTTTTGCTGTGCACAAACTTTATTGAGACAATCTGGGTTCTAGACAAGTTCAGGTAAATAGACGTTCTCAGTGACTTTCTAGACTCCTGGGGTTGCGTGCAGGGGGAGCCACCTGGACCCGAGGAGGAGGCTGGACCTGGAGCTGGAGCCCCAGGATGTGGCCTGAAGAACCCACTGTCATTTGTTGACAGGGCCAAGGAACTTCAGGGCTGAAACTCTTTCACAAAACTTTGTGCAGAGTGAGAATTAAGCCGGGGTGCACTTCCAGCATCCATTGGTTCCTACTGGGTCTTTCTGGGTCTGTACCAACCTGGCCTCATGCTTGTTCTGGTCCAGAAAATGCCCGAGAGCACCTTCCTCCCAGGTCCAGCTCCATCCCCCTGGGGTTCTAAAGGGGAGTCTTGGTTATCATGCCACATACAGGGGAGAGAGCTGAGGCACAGGCTGAACCACTGGTCCTCAAGCCCTCGCAGTTGGTGTGGGGTGGGTAGAGCTGGGCGCAAGCTTGGACAGAACGCCTGGTGTCATGGACGTCACCATCTCTGGTGCTGCCTCTGGACGTAGCTGCCAGATCCCAGAACAGCTTCTGTTTCGCCACTTGGAGTCACAGGCTCTGGCTTAAAGCTCCACCAGGAAAGCTCTGACTGTACCCAGGGTGCAGGTCTGTGTTCTGAGAGAGGGACAAGAAAAAGTGGGCAAGGCCCACGCAGAGCCAGAGCTTCCACTGTGAGGACCATGGGCTCTTCATTCCAGGGGCAGTTTGCAAAGTATTCCACCTGGCCAAAGGCGGCCACCTGAACTCACTGAATTTTGCTTCTTCAGAAAGGTGGAAAATGATAACCATCATAGATACATCTTAGAAAGTAGTTACAATGTTCCAGACATACTTGTACCCCCCCAAGCACACTAGAAAAGTTTTTAGATGTATTTCACATGAAACATGTATGTAGCGTCCTCTCACACAAGTGAAACTGTAAGTCACGTCTTTCAGACATGTAGAGAGTCCACACCTGCAGTCCTCCATGCACCCACCCTGTGAGTGTTGCTCTCATCCCCCTCTCAGAGGTAACTCAGACACAGAGGGTGGAGCAACTTGTAGGTTCCTGGTAATCCCTTGCAGGTGGAGTCAGATTCAAATCCAGGACCTCCAGCTACAGAGCTGGCCCCTGTGTGACAACCTGTAGCACTACCTCCCTTCCCAGGCTCTGAGCCCCTTTGTCATTCGAAGGTGCTCAGACAGTAAAGTCTCCCCTCATTAGCCTCTTGGACACCCCTTCCCATGCACTTTTATTCCCCCTACTTTTTAGATTTTCTAGTTAGTACCATTCAGAAGTCTCCTTTTAATTACTCTGCCCATGGGTATTAATATCTTCCATTGTGTTTGGTAAATTGTGTGGGTATTAATGTCTTCCATTGTGTTTGGTAAATCCAGCCTACAAAAGACCCACTGCATCTAGCTTGCTGTTCATTAAAACTTTCATAAAGATGTCCAACAGCCCCCTTTCACTTTTCATAACCTGGTTGAAGAGCACTGAAACTCCCAGAAGAGAGGGAGTAAGGACTCCATGATAGCACCACATTTACACAAAAGCATTTAGATGTAGCCTGAGAGCGAATTCCCTCATTCCGCCAGTGAGGCCGCCTCCCAGTGTGAGAAGGTGCCTGGTGACATGAACACCAAGCCCCCTTCTGGCTGCTCTGAGTCCTGTCCCTGCTATGACCAGAGATCCTGCACTGTCCCTGCTGGACTGTAGACCTGTGGGGGAGCGGCCACATCTCTGCCCCTTTCTGTGCTCTACCAGAACAGCCTTTGGAACCTCAGAGGCCTCAGAAGCCTGGCTGAAGTAATAAGACCCATGGATATGTAGATGGAGATGTGGTCAGAGCGGTTGTTTTGAACACCGCTCATAAAGGCACCCACAGAAGTGCTTTAGCTCCAGGCCTGTGTTAGGACCGTGGGTATTGGAAATCAGTCTGAACACTGAGACTTTTCCCTTCTAGCTTCTGTCCCTGAGACAGGCAACACTGAGGCAGGTCCAGGCCTCAAAACCCCTGTAAACTGTAAACTGTGCAGCCCACATAGACACCCTGGTCTGTCACCATCAGGGGGGCAGAGGGGCGCTACTCCAGCCCTCTGCAGGGGCTCCATGCAGAGATGGAGCTTTAGGAACATGATTATTAGGCAAATAGAATGAAGAGAGCAGGGCTCTGGGCCTCTTTGTTGTGCTTCAAAAACTGGAAGAGTCTTGCAAATTGGTTTTGTCATTGCTCCAACCACATGGCAGTTCCCTAGCAAGACCCATGCTTCTAGGGCTGTGGCAAGCAGGTGGCTGAGCGTTGTAAATGTCAGACTTTTTCTGTAACTAGAATGGAGGAGAATACAACTTGTCTCCAGCATTACCTCTTTATTGACTCAAATAAAAAACACCCAGAAAATAATTGCCTTCTATTAAACATAAGTATTTTGGAACTCATAATCTAAGCAAAGCAACACAATGTGGCTTGTTGGTGGCAGCAATCAGAAGTGAGAGGCCATAAGTACCCAGGCACAGGTGTCTTGGTGGGAGAGGGAAACAATGGACAGAACAGCATCCCTGATGGGCTCCCATGCCAGCAAGGCCACTGTGCCTTGGGAGGGAAATTGCCCCTCTCGTGGGTACCAAGGGCCTCACCTACAGAGTGCAGACTGCCAGGCGTGCGCTCTGCTGGGGACACAGACTTACCTGCATTTTCTTACATAAAATGAGAAGAAACCAGCAGCAGGGGTGTGACTGTAGCAGAGTCTAGGGACTCCGTGCTCAGATCTCCAGCAAGATCAGAGCCAAAGGTGAAATTTTTCCTGCTCGGATGTGGACATATTCAAAAACTCTGGCACACTGAGTGGCTAGGTGGGTACCAGTGCACTGCGGCAAGACAGCGGCTAATGAATAGATGTCATCTCTGATATTATGGGAGTGTCCCTTCCCAGTGTGAGATGGCTGCTACTCCTCAGCCCCCTCCCTGTAGTCTCTTCTGTTCTTCTGCACTGAGCATGTGGCTCCATGTCTGCCGCCTTGCTAGAACCCCAGGTTCACTCACAGAACTCGGCACACTGTCCGCAGTTGGTGATCCTTTCCCCTATGTGAACGTGAGCCATGATAGCTGCAAATGATCTCTCTGAGTGGATCTCCAGGGTCCTTCAAATTGTGATCTACTTAATGTCAGAAAAGTCATGTAGTCATATGTGTGTGTGCTCCACATGTCTGTGTGTACACATGCACATACTTTTCTTTTGGTTGAAACGTTTTAATTAGAAAAGGTGTGCTTTTTTGGGAAGGGCTAAAGGTAATCCAGCTTGCTGTATTCCCGGAAAGAATGTGCATAGTCTCCGATTCCTGACTGTGCTCTTCTGTTCACGGTGCATGTGGGGAAGATGAGCACCTGGTTTCCACTCCCCAGGTCCACCTGGGCTCTCAGGGCTGCAGCGGCTATGCTGCCACCTCTTGTGGGTTTCTGTGGTTCAGGGTTCTCTGCAGCAGAGGCTCAGGCCCTGGAAGGGAGGGTCAGATTGGGAGCCACAGAGAATGGATTTGGAACTGCAGGAGCTACATCCACTGTCCTACTTGCCAAAGTGACTTCCAGAGGATGCCTCTTTCCAAACTTGCCTCAGGATCCTTTGCGGGAGTCTCCAGGATTGAGTCTCCAGGAACGTTATCTTCCTTTGTCTGTTTTAATCCTATTTTTAGACCTTGACTAGTGCTCCAGTTATACTGATAGCTTACCTTTATGTAACACCCACTCTGTTCCAGGGACTGAATGCTGTCTCAGGATAATAGTGCATGAGGTAGATATAGTTATTCCCCTTGTTCTCTCAGTAGCTGCAAGTAAATAAGCACAGAGAGGTTAAGTAACTTGCCCAGGTTCTTAAAGCATGTAAGGGGCAAATTAAAACTGGGACACCAAGGCCTGCATCCCTAACCCTCCCAACCTTGCTGCCTCCTCTGGGATAGTTGCCACGTACATACCTGTGCCTTGGATGTGGCTGTTCCCCTGACATTGTGCTATTCCTTCATGATACGTCAGCTTCTGGTGGAAGCCCATGCAGTACATCAATGTGGAGCTGGGTAGAATGGAAGGAGTCAGCCTTGGGGCACCAATCGTGCAGTTTTGGAGGCTGGCTTCTACCCACTCTGCCATGAGGAAGCTCCCCACTTTCCCACAACCTTCCCTTGCCTTGAGGGAAAACGGCCTTACCCTTGGCCTCTTCCATATACAAACCAAAAGAGCAGTTTTCTCCTCCAGCTCTCTATTTGCTGTTTGCAGGAGTTTCCCTTTGACTTACTGTGTCAGGATGTTATTAACATCATCAATCGCAGGTCGGGGGGCATCGTGTCCCTAGCCAGAAAGAACCACATCGAAGCCATTAGCTCTTCATTAAAAATTCCTTAATAAAGTTGATAAGCACTTTTACTTATTTATATCCAGCATAAAAATGCATCATAAATTCAACAGAAGTGGTGAGGGATAGATCACATTCATATGAAAAGTCAGATTAAACTGAAGGCTAGAAATAAATGAGCTTAAAGCGTCAGCTCAAACCAAATTCCATGTTGTAAGGGGTGGATTGGCATAAGCTTCCGTGTGGATTCAGGGCCCGCAGATCCCCTCCTTCCCTGCACTTCCCATGGCCATAGATCAGCAGATGCTGTGCTCTTTCCTGTGGCAGGTGATATTGTGAACTTCCACTGTGTAGATGCCCCAGAGATGTCCACCTTCTGTCCCCCAGAACCTGTGATAATGTGGGAGCTTGCAGGTGAGAGCAAGTGAAGGTCTGAGATGGGAGAGATTGCCCTGGAGAGTCCAGATAGGAAGAGCATAACCACAGAGGGACTCCTGCCAAGAGAGGTCAGGTGAGAGGACACTGAGGTAACAGAAACAGAGGTTGACTGATTTGACCAAGGAACAAAGCTACCTCCAAAACCTGCACAAAGCAAGGGAGATAAATCTCACTCCAGAGTGAACCAGCCTGTCCACACCCTGACCCATTTCAATGCTGACTCTCAGAGCTATGAGATAATAAAACCGTGTTGTAAGCCATTGCACTGCTGTTAATTTGTTATAGCACCTACTAGACACTCATACATTCCTCTTTATTCTGTGTTCCCTGAGGGCTGGTTTCAGCCTTTCTCATTAACTTCTGCAAACTGATGGCCAAGGACAGTTTTTGGACCCACATAGGCATCATACATATGAATTGAATGAACAAAGGACAGAATGAATCCATTTTGGCTGAAAATGTGTCAAGCAGCCGTAACTGCAGGTCTTACTAACCAACTAACAAAAAAGACCTGTTCTTTCTGTGTGCAGCTGATGCTGAGACAGAGACTGCATCCACCCAGCTCTGGGGGTGCTGCCCTCTCTATGTAGTTCTGGAAGATTCCATGTGGTATTCCAATGATGCAGAGAGCACGAATGACTGACCTCTTATGACATGCACATGGAGACTCTGTAAGGTTTCAGGATTCACCCTGTGTAGATAAATCAATTGGTGAGAATGGATAGGGCAGCTACAGATGACTTGCCTATGGTCTGGAGCAGGAGAGGTGTAACTGGATCACTGGGAAGGTGAGCATTAGGCATCGAAGGAGAAGAGGAAAAGGCCCTCAAGCTTGGATTATGCAGCAGATGTCAGCAGGTGAGGAATTTCTGCAAAGGCAGTTCTCACGCACCCCAAACAACTTGGCACATATGGATGGAACCACATCCCTTAATCTAATGAGTGAGTGGCAGAAGGTGCCTCTAGCCAGTCTACACAGACTTCCCTCACCCCACAGAGCAAAGTGCCTTTTCTCTGCCCCCCCCAGATTACTACTCGATTAATTCAGACAGAAACCAGCTCAGAAAATAAACATCCCCTTTAAATCATACATTAGAATGCTGTATATATAGAGTAAGCCAGGCATTAAAACGTAGCATGTTGATCAAGGCAATCAAAAATGCAAAATAGGAAATAAATCCACAGGAGCAGCTATCAGGAGAACAAATCCCAGGCAGCAGAGGTCATAAGGCAGCTGAAGCCAGGAGACCCCAATGGAGTGCAGCAAGCTCCAGGCAGACAATGGCCTGGCAGGCAAGACGCACCTGCTCAGCCCGGGATAATTCTACAGAATCATCTTTTGGGAAAAGTACCTTTATAAACTATCCTCAGAGCAGAGGCTTCTTAGGAATGCACCCTGATAGACAAAGTGTCTTGGTTGTCATTTTGACTTTATTTTGTTCTGTTTCTAAAACTAAATGAAGACAGCAAAAGTCTGGTCTGATCAAGGGTAAGTGCCTTTGTTCTCAAAGTACTTTAGAAGGAGAGGGACCTTGAGTGTGACCTGCAATCCTGAGCCCACTCTGAGCCACAAGAGGGGAAGGCAGGGTGTGGACAAGTCCAGCAAGCTGCATTCAGGAAGGCAGGGATTAGTGCCATGACCTTGGCTGTAGATTAAACCCCTGCTCCCCCAACATGCTAAACTTTATGGATTTTCCTTTGGTTTGTGCAGTTAATCATTTGTTTGCAACCAGGGTTTCAAGTGAGGACACACAGATAAATCAGAAACCCAATTTTGCAGAAGCTCATGACCTCTTCTTTTATGTCCGTGACCGCTGCTGGAGCACACGATCAAATCCAGGTTCTGTCGTGTTTGTCTCTGCCTGGTCCTGAGCCCACAGTAGCCTTCAAGTTTGTTTACTAGTTATTTTTCAATTTTTTTTGAGAATTAAATGATGTCAAAAATAATAGGTTTAATTTATTTTCTCATCTTCTTCCTTAAAAAACGGATTTTGCAGTGGTGATAGACGATCATCTTGTAACTACTCGCCAACGTTGTATTACAGTGAACTTCAGGAAGGAGGACCCCTGCTGGCTGGGAGATGGAGAATTTGCTGCTGTATTCTGGCTCAGGGTGTCCCAGGGCTCTCATCACCCAGCAGGAGCACCAGGTCTCCAGGATGCAGCTGGGGTGGGGCCCACTTCTGACCAGTGCCCACGGGAGCCTCCTCGCAGGTCATCCAGATTCAGGGATTACAGCGAGTGGATTTTCAGCTGCTGTTCGGCTGCAAGCAGGAGGACCCTGGGGAGGGAAATTTCTGTTGGGGCAGTTCTGGGCCACGAGAAGGAGCTGACCACTAAATGCTCCTGGAGAGGAAGCCCTGCAGCCTCAGGAGAGGGAAATGGTAAATATCCACCAGAAATCATATGCATCAGGCCAAAGTTTTGAGCCAGAAATTCTGCTTCTAGGAAATTATCATGAACAATAATTAGAAAAGTCATCAATCATCATATCCTAAAGGAGGCTTATCACCGTAGTATGGACAGGAACGTGGATGAGACAGCTGAATTTCCAGTGACAGGGTAGGAGAGAAATCAGCCTACCAGCATGAGGGAAAATGAACTTTAAGGAATAACACAAAAATGCATGTAGTGGCTTGGAAAAATGACAGTTGCAGAGTGAATATGAAGCCAAGTTGCAAAGCAAACACTCTGCACCGTGTGCCTTAAGAATCTACAGCCACGTTCATGTTTCTGAGTGAAATAGAGACAGCCCTTCAAACACAATGTTCTTACCTTTACCTTATGGTTCCTGAGCAGCATAATGGTTTTAGGAAAAGGGATTTTTAAAGGCATGTGCTGTGTCTTAGCAGAGGAAGATGACTTTCTTTTTAAAACATTTTAAATTTACTAACATGCGTTAAAAATTGCAAAGAAGGAAAGAAGGGGTCCATAACTCTTCAGTCCACTTGTCCTGATAACTAGACCTTGCATAACTCAAGAGAGCATCAAAATCAGGAAAATGACATCATGCATCTTATATTCATGTTCTGCCAGGTCCCATGTGCTAGTGTGTGTCTCTGTATGTTTGTAGGTGTCTGCACTTTATCATGTGTGTGCTTTGGAGTAGCCAGCAGCACAGTAAAGGCAGGCATCTGTACCTAGCCACAAAACTCCTCACCCTTCCTCTTCCTCCCTCCATTCATGACCTTTTCCAGCCATGGTTGCCATCTTTATCACCTGTCTACATCTTTGCAATGTTATCTCACAAATGCTATATCACACTCAGTCTGGAACCTCTGGAGATTGGCTTTTCCACTCAGGATAATTTATTTGATAGTTAAACAACTGTTGAATGTGTCAATACTTCATTTCTTTTTTGTGACTGACTAGTATTGTACCCTGTGGCTACAGCACAGTTTAACTCTTCACCCAGTAAAGTTAGTCTAGGTAGTTTTCAGTTTAGGGCCATTAAGACTAAAGCTGCTAAGAACATTATCAGACAAGTTTTTGCATATAAATCAGCTTCCATTTATTTGGAATTAATGCCCAAGAATGCAGTGGCTATGTTGTATGGTAAGTTTATTTTTAGTTTTAAAAGAACTTTTTTCCAGAGTGGCTGTACAATTTGACATTGCCATGTTTGAGTGATCCAGGTTCTTAGCATCTTCATCAACATTTGTGTTCAATAAGAGGGAGAGGGAGTGAGAGAGAGAGAGAATCTAGAACAACATACATTAAAATGTGCAGTCTTGAGCAATAATTTCCATGTTGGTAGCATCATAATACCTGATCTCAAGTTATACTACAGAGCTACAGGAACAAGACCTGCATACTGGGCATCAAAACAAACATAAAGACACATGGAGTAGCAAAGACACAGAGGCAAACTCATATGGAGTCTTCTTATCTTGACAAAGATGCCAAAAACATTCACTGGAGAAAAGACAGCCTTTTAACAAACAGTGCTGGGAAAACTGGGTATCCATATGTAGAAGAATGAGACTAGGCCCCTATCTCTCACCCTGCCCAGAAATCAACACAGGGTGCATCAAAGACCAGAAAATTAGACCAGAAACTTCACAACTTCTAGTAACTCAACACTCAACATCTTGAGGCAGGCACTGGCTTCTTTAATAAGACTCCTAAAACTCAAAAGACAAAACCAAGAACAAATAAGCAGGACAGCATCAAATGAAAAAGCTTCTGCACACTGAAGCAAACAAGAGTGTCAGAGAGAGCCTACAGAATGTGAGATCTCTGCCACCTGCTCCTCTGACAGGGGATTAATATCTAGACTATATAAAGATCTCAAATTTAACACCAGAGCACACAAATAAAGAACCCAATGAATAAGTAGACAAATGAGCCAAACAGACATTTCTCAAAAGAAGAAATGCAAATGGCCTATAGATACACGAAAAAATATTCAACATCCTTCGCAATCAGGGACATGCAAATCAAAATTGCATTGAGATTTCATCTCACTCCGCTTAGATTGTCAGGCATCAAGAATACAAATAGCAGTAAGTACTGGAGAGGCTGTGGGAATAAAGGTGCACTCATTCATTGTGGCTGGGACTGCAAATTAGCAATCTCTCTGGAAAGCAGTATGGAGATTCCTCAATAGACTAGGAAGGGAACCACCATAGGACCCAGCTATCCCACTCCTCAGTATTAATCTAAAAGAACTAAAACCAGCATACTATAGTGATACAGCTACATCAGTGTTTATAGCAGCACAATAGCCAAGTGATAGAACTAGCCCAGATGTCTGTCAATAGATGAATAGATAAAGAAAATGTGGTAGATACACACAACGAAGTTTTACTCAGCCATCAAGAGAATGAAATTGTGTCATTTGCTGGTAAATGGATGGAACTGGAGAACATTATCTTAAGTGAAATAAGCCAGACCCAGAAAATCAAGGGTTGAATGGTTTATCTCATATGCAGAAGCTAAAGAGAGAAAAAGAATTAATATAAAAAGGATCTCATAAAAATAGAAGGGAGAACAATGGAGTGTATGAAGGGAATTGGAAGAAAGGAGGAGTGGGAAAGGAGAGAAACTGCAGAATGAAATTGTCCAGATTATGCTACATGCATGTGCGGATATATCACAATAAATTCTACTTCTATGTATAGCTATAGTTCATGATTAAAAACAATGAATAAATAGAAGAAGACCAATAGGTAGAGGAAGGAGGTCTGGGCAAGGAGGAGGGAAGAGAAGGAAAAGTCCTGGAGATTGAAATAGAGTAAATTATGTTAAATGCCTTTATAAATACATCAAAATGAACTCATTATCGTGTAGACCTAAATGTAAAACCTCTTTAATCCATCAGTAAGTCTTCCTTAAAAATGGTTGCCCAAGTTTTTTACCACATGCATATCAGAGCACTAATCTCAGGATATATATATATATATATATATATATATATATATATATATATATAAAGAGCTCAAAAAGCTTAAGACCAAAAAAAAAAAAACCCAAATAACCCAATTAATAAATGGGCCAAGAAGCTGAACAGACATTTCTCAGAAAAAGAAATACAATCGATCTACAAATATACAAAAAAATTTTCAAAATCTCTAGCAATTAGAGAAATGCAAATCAAAACTACTCTAAGATTTCATCTCACTGCAGTCAGAATGGCAGCTGTTAAGAATATAAGCAACAATAAGTGTTGGTGAGGATGTGGGGGAAAAGGCACACTCTTACATTGCTGGTGGGACTGCAAATTGGTGCAACCAGTCTGGAAAGCAGTATGAAGTTTTCTCAGAAAACTTGGGATGGAACCACCATTTGACTCAGTTATTCTATTCCTCCGTTTTATACCCAAAGGACTTAAAAACAGGGACACAGCCACATCAATGTTTATAGCACTACAATTCACAATAGCTAAATTGTGGAACCAACCTATATATCCTCCAATAGGTAAATGGATAAAGAAACTGTGGTATATATACACAATGGAATGTTACTCAGCATTAAAAGAGAATGAAATCATGGCATTTTCAGGCAAATGGATAAAGCTAGAGAATATCATACTAAGGGAAGTAAGTCAATGCCATAAAAACCAAAAGCCAAATGTTTTCTCTGATAATTTGATGCTGATCCATAATTGGGGGAGGCATTGGAGCAATGGAGGAACTGTGGGAAGAGCAAAGGGGAGGGAGGGCATGGGGGTAGGAAAGATGGTGGAATGAGATGGACGTCCTTACCCTAGGTATGTGAATGAAGATACGAATGGTGTGACTCTAGTTTGTGTACAATCAAAGAAATAAAAAATTGTGCTCCACTTGTGCATTATGAATCAAAATGCATTCTGTCATATATAATGAATTAGAACAAATATATAAATAGATAATAAGAAAAAAAATGGATGCCCAGAGTGGGTGGTAGGGTGACTGAAAATGATTTTTCTAATTCTGCCTCCTCTGCTGTAAATATATATTGCTTTTATCTTGAGAAAAAACATAAAAAGTTATGTTATTATTTAGGAATTGGCCGTGGCAATGAAAGAGCTCTATGGATTGAAACAAGGGTGATTCTATGGGTTTATGCAGCAGGAATCCTTCCCCACCTCATTTACTTGAAAAAATAATCTTGAGTTTGCTTCCTACTGTTTTATATCCACGTTTTACTGTTGTAGTGGACAGAAGTGATGCTAACTTCCCTAGTATTTAAGTTAAACACAGTGCAGGTCAGATTGGCATTCCTCGGTAGATAAAATTAAGTAAAAATAAGAGATGCTTTGAAAACCACTTTTAGATAGTAGATGAAGGAAAAGTCATCAGCTGGCCTCATTCCTTCCTTAGGAATCTCTTCATTTTCATCCTGAAATTCAGTCCATTTGGAGTAATAGTTTCTTCTGACAGGGACAGGTACAGAGAGTAGGTTTGTTGTGGTTTTGCTGGCAAAGTGGGGCTAGAATCTGCTTTTTCCAGAAACAAGGGCTACAAATGGCAGATTATTCTGTTTTATTGAACCCCACAGACATTGTTTAAAATGAAATTATTTATTTCTCATTTGTTAGGCTAAAGCTCACTGGAGTGGTGGGTAGATTGTACTGTTAATGTTTGTTTGTGGAACTCTTGAGAAGCTGCTTGTTACTGGATGTGGCTTTAAACAGCCAGCTCCACTGTGAGCATGTTTCCTGGGGCCCTTGACTGCTGTCTTTGGAGGAAAGCGTCCATCTCATCACCTGTGAGTTTTGGGTTTCCCTCCTGTTTTTTTTCTGAGTCACTTTTCTTATTCTGGAACCTCAGAGAAACCCCCTGGGCCAGGTGCTTCAGGCTGGAACTTCTGGCTGGCATAGCAGGGTCAGTGCACAATGAATGAACAGGAAACCCCCATTTCCCACCTCTGGCATCAGAAGGCTGTGGTGGTGGGGGGCAAGGAGTGCCAAGCATCTAATTGCACTTTGAAATTTTCTTCCCAAAGTTAAACTGGTTTGTCCTCTCTCTGCAGAGCAATTTGGATGAAAGATGCATGAGCATTTCAGCCACTTTGGGATTTCTCTGCAAAAGACCATGCCATCCATGGGAGCCAGGGAGTGGGGCTGGCACTCCCTCTGGCCCCACACCTCCTGCTGCTGATTAAGACTGAATCACCTTTTTTCCCTTGTGAAATTCAAGCCCCAGAAATACCCAAAGAGAAAATGTATTCCTACAGCTGTGGCTGAGTGCTCCCTCCTCGGGCCTCCTGACCTGTTTTGCTGCGTGGATAGGAGCAGAATGGTGAATGGGTATTTGTTCCCAGAAATGCCAAGCCCTTGGACTGGTCAGAGCATCAGCAGTAGAGGTATCTGGAAGGTTCTTTTGTTGAGTCAGAGAAAAATCTCTTGAGAAGAGTGAGGCAAGGACTTCTTGGGTCACAACCTACCATGAATCTGGCTGGCTTTTCTCAAGTGTAATAGGAATAAATCTAAAGAGGGTGGAGGTGCACACAAAGGGACCTTCTCTCTCTCTTGGCTTCCAGAAAAAATAGTCCATTATGTGTATTTTCCATTGTTAATCAAGAATATTGAGGAACCCAAAGCCTTGTCCCTAATGTCCTGGGATGTGGGGGGATGCCTGTGCCTGAGGCAGGAGTGGGGCCTGGCCTCAGGGCCCTTCACCTCTGAAGCTGCTCCTGTCCTTGCCTGTGGAAAGGGGATGGTTTCAGTAACCACGGCACCAGCTCAGGGAGGATGAAAGGAAATAATACATGCAATGCTCAGCACAGGGATGGGGACCTATGAGAAAGCACTAGTGGTACTCTCAGATACTCCAGAAGTACTCTGGGAGTACTCCTAGATATTTACCAGGTAGTACCATTGCTAAGTAAACCCTAGACTTCAATGTCCTTTTTGTGGCAACACCTGTCTCTAATACAGTAGAAATGGAAATAATCCACTTTTATTTTCACTTGTTTGCACTTACCTTCCGTGTTAGAGACATGTCAGAATATGCTCCCATGGGAGCAGGCTGTCACTGTGGAATTCTTCTAGTGCATTCTAATCTCCTAGGAAACCTGCATATGAGTCCCTCTGTCCCCCAGGACCGTGGAGCCCAGGCCCACGGTGGCCTCTCAACCAGTATTTGTGGATGATCGATTAAGTCTTCAGTTTGTATCTGCTCTCCCCCACCTGTCAACCTACCAAAACCTTCCAGGCAGCAGAGATTTACAAAACAACTGCCATCAGTTTTACATTTTGAGGATGGAGGACAAGCCTGTTGAATACTAAGAAGGTAAGAAATTTTAGAGAATGGGGATCAATCCAGGAAGGGAGGTTCACACTGACTTATGAAGACCTTTCACATAAACAAAGCTACCGGAAACCTCAGTGGATCCCGGATGATCTTTAAACCCTTTGAAGCATGTGTGAGCTGCGTGTGGTGGCTACAGTGTGTTAGTGTGCATGTGTGTTTGTGTGTTGTTGAGCTGGGGAAAGAAGTACAGAGCACAGGAGGCAGAGGACTTTGTATGAGCTCACTATGATCATTTCACCTGTGACCCATCCTGGTCCCTGAGAGGCTCCCTGTCTTCCAGGAGTAGCTGCTGGTTGTGAGATCTTGAGAGTGAGCACCTGCCACTTCCAGTTACCACTGAGTCCACAGTTCCCACAATAGCACCAGGATTCAGTATGTGCCCAGTAAATATTTGTGGATCTAATATTTGTTGATTCGTTCAAGAAACAGACCAATTACTTCTACCGTTTTCTCAATTCCTCCATATGGATGAATTCCACATTAAACTTTTTTATGCATGCCCATGAATTTCTAAAGACTCTGGCCCAATCTTTCACTGCCACACCTACTCTACAGCAGCTGCCATGGTCTTAGAGAGGTGCTGAAGGGTGTGTCTGGGTCAGGGTGGCATTCCGGCATTGGGGAAGGCAGGCCGGCCCGAGTGCACTTAGTAGGTCCTGTGTAGGGATTGTGGAGGGGCATTTGGTGGAAATGTCCCCTGAGAAATCTGTAAAGAGGTGAGTGGTTTCCCAGGCCTGGAGTGAGCCCAGATACTATCTTGAGAATCACAAAATCACAAGAGTGAATAACAAGTTCTTTCTTGAAAGATACATTTAAGATGTTTTTTTTTTTTTTTTTTTTTTTTCTTTAGAGTGTGAAATTTGAATACAAGAGGTAGGGATATCTATTCCCGCTTACTAGGGTATGGTGAATTAAAGTTCCTAAGGATCTAAAGTCCATATTCTTTTCCTTCCTCTTTTATCTGCTGCTTATTCCGCTTGGCATTTCTAATATGATGGAAAAAGGCCACACACTTTGGTGAGCTGACAGGCGTGAGCTGAGAGAATGTAGAGACTCTGGTTGCGATAGCTGATTGTGTGTGCTCAGGTTCATCAATACTCCAATGGCTGGTGGAACACTCCTGGTGGGCTTCTGAAGAGGCCAGCATTTGACTGTAGATCACGTAAAAGTGTTTTTACTTTATTGAATTCCCCAACACATCTAAAAAGAGAAAGAAGGGTAAATTCTCTCCCTCTCCCTGTCTCTCTCTGCCCACCCACCTTCTTGAGCTGGAATGTGCATATTAACCTGCTTTAACCTGCTTTGGACATTGGAGCTCCTAGTTCTTGGATCTTTGACCTCCAGGACTAACACGGTCACCCTTCCTTGTGCCCCAGAACCTATCCAGCTCTACCCACTGTTCTCAGGTTTTTGGATTCAGACTGAATTATAACACAGGCCTTCCTGGTTATGCAGCTTGTAGATGGCATCCTATGGGACACCTCAGCCACCATGTCAGCCAGTTCCCATCATAAATCCCCTATCTATCTATCTCTCTATTCATCTTCTCTTGGTTCTGTTTCTCTGGAGAACCTCGACTAATACGCCACTGAGATAGGATATTGGACGCTGCTCTGAGTGTTGTCCTAGTAAACATTTATGGAGTCTACTTTTCCATAATAATTTCCCCATAGTATGAGGATTATGGCAGCTCACATTTTATCCTAATATGCTACATGGTGTTTATGCTGCATAATCTATAGCAAATATTGATTTTGGCGTAGTGCCGTGGCTTGTGCCTCCTTAGCACAGATTTCCATTGGCAATTTGAAGTGCAACTAAGAAACAGGTAGGAGCTCTTTCAACCATTTGCAAAGAATAACTCTTGTGCTAAGAGAGAATCTGAATGAAGTGTATTTTTATGGATTAACAGGCTCACTTTATGTAGGGGGTGGAATGCAGAGAGATTACTCGTGTGGACTCTGCAGTCAGAAAGATCTGCATTCAAATCCCATCACTGCTACTAGACATTTGAATGACCACAGACAACTTGGGTAACCTCTTCAGACCCCAATTTTGCCATATGTGAGTGGGAAAACAGCTTTATAAGCCACTTTTTAAGGTCCTCCAAGAGCTTTGGAAGCTCATAGCAATGGTGACTGGCCCATTTTCATACATACTATTAATACTGTTATTTGTTGCTATTAAGGGCTCTGGTGTAGGGATACTTTGCTTGTGATTTGAGGCAGATGTCACTTCTATATGAAGATGTTCCCATCAAGAATACATTCTGAGGGGCTGGGTTTGGGGCTCAGTAGCAGAGCACTAGCCTTGCATGTGGGAGGCACTGGGTTCCATCCTCAGCACCACGTTAAAAAATAAATAAAATGGAGGTAGTGTGTCCATCTATAACTGAAAGTACTTTTTTAAAAAAAGAATACAATCTGGTACTTGCATTAAAAACAGACTGCTGCAGGCCAGTACTTGTTAACAATTTCTATAGTTTGCTGAAGTCCATAATGAGTTTCTGATCACACTTCCATCTGGGTGGTTGAATCTACAATGTGCGATTGAGTGATTGAGTTTCAGGTTGGTGCATGTTTTCAGTGAGGCCTCCGTGGGAGTGTTGCATTTGAAGTTCTTTGGAGGCAAAATCTCTGCAATGCACATGAAGGGATTCTCGAAAAACATCTATAGTGAAGGGCTTGCTTTTAGAAAAAAGTGGAGTTATAGTGGTCAGGTTTAGCCTCTTGCTTGAAACAATAATAATGACAAAAACAACCTAAAAGAGATAAAAATATATAAAATGACCATTTGTGAGACTTCAAAAATAAATCAACCAAGGATGGAAAGGCAGGATAAATGAGGGGAGCTCTACACCCGCTCTGGCTCACCACCTGAAAATTCCCAACTGTAGAGTCTAGCAGGGGCCTGGTGGACGCCCGCACTGGGGAGACAGAGCTGAGAGTGGAAAAGATCAGAGCAACAAGAGTGTGGGGGTTAAAGGACCAGCCAGAGAGAGCTGTGAAGACAGAGCTCCAGGGTAGGCTGAGGGTCCCCTCAGTGTTCAGCTGAGTATCCATTAATTCACACTGTGAGAAATCTACCCAGACCTGGAGAAGAACCCCACAAAGCATGAAGCAGGACAGCCGGGTGCACACACAGACTGGAAATAGCGTCTGCTTCTGTCACCCACATCCGCTACCATGAAAGGTGTGGGGCACCAGGTAAGGTCCTCAGAAAGGCCGCCCCTTGTCAGTAGGAAATAATTAATTCTAATCTGAGTGCTGTTCCTGCGCAGCCTGACAATCTTAAAAGCATCATCTCAAAGGGTCCAACTGTAGCCAGATGTGGTGGTGCACACCTGTAATCCCAGCAGCTCTGGAGGATGAAGTAGGAGTATCGAGGGTACAAAGCTGACCTCAGCAAGTTAGCGAGGCTATAAGCAATTCAGTGAGACTCTGTATGTAAATAATATATATATATATATATATATATATATATATATAAAAGTGCTGGGGATGTGGCTCAGTGGCTAAGTGCCCTGAGTTCAATCCCTGGTACCAAAAATAAAACCACAATGAGAAACCAAAAAAATGGGATCCAACTGCTTGTAAGTAACTTAATTGAATCCCAGAACAAACTTGAGTATTATTTAGAATACACAAATGTCTACCAGTTAACAAGGTGAGATTCACAGTGTCTCACATCCAATAAATAATGATTAGGTCAAGAGCTTTGTAATGTTTTGAACAACTAATAATAATTAAAAATAAATAAATAAAAACTAAAGAATTTGGGTGAAAGGTAAAATTAAAAAAAAAAATGGTTAGGCATGTGAAAAACCAGGTCTCCATGACCTGCATGAAATAATCACCCATCAATTAAACCAACTGAGAATTGACATAGCTACTGTCATTAGCAAATGAAGACAGTAAAAGAGTTAATATCATTGTAGTTTCTATGCTTAAAAGATAAAGTTAATTTTTTTATTTTTGCAAACAACATTAATTAGGACTGTGAATCCATCCATTTTTAAAATAGTACTTTTCAGAAATCCTGGGAGGTTTGTGTTGCCGGGTGTGGTTTTAGGGATCGAGCTGAGCTATTAAGCCACAGCTCTCAGGTGCTCTGTACCACTGCTCCCACCCCACAGCCCAGGAGGCCAGTGTTCACTTCTTCCTGGGTATTTTGGCATTTCTGAAATTGCAGCTCTCCAAAATGCTGTCCTGCTGATGTGAAGTCAGCATCCTGCTCCAGATAAACTACTCTTCACTGGAAATCACACCTGAAGCGATTGCTTCCAGCTGCTGCATCACATAAAACTCAAAAGAGATCCAGGGGAGAAGCAACTGACAGAGAAAAGGTGTTTGTATTTTAAAACCACAGGGCAGTTAATTACCCAGGTATTCCTGAGGGTCAAAACCAGGAGCAAATAGTGTCAGGCAGCAGAGGCTGCAAGAGAAAACATTTCCGTGACTTCTGTCACATTCCACAGGACACCCTGATGAGTGTCTGCCCAGGTCCAGTCTCGGACCATCATGAATGTTCTGTTACCTAATGAGTTGCTGGTTTGTCTGGAAATCTTTATTTTTTTTATTGCTAATATTATTGCTGATGTTTCAGGACTACAATGAATTAAATTCAGAGAAATCATAAAATACAAAACTTGACTAGTGTTTTATTATAATATTAAGACTTATTCTACACCGACACAGGATAGATGCATAGTACTTATTGTTTTTGGCAAACGTGTTTGCACTCAGCAAAAGAGGGTGCTAAATCAAATATAATCATTTGGAGGTAGTCTCTATTTCACGCTAGAATAAAAATTCTCTGAAAGCAAGAAAATAGGGTATGGTTCAATTTACATTCTCTTTCCTCCTTGAACTTGAAGCCCTGGCCTAAGCCCAGATAATTCCTGAATTTAGTGGATTCAATATATTTGTCTTGGAAATGGACACAGAGAGGTGAAGGTGACAATGTGACTCCTATCAATTTATTTCAACAATAGAGAGTGTGGCTTTTTTATTTTGGGGATATTAACAGCACAAAAAGGATTTCTGCTTCTGTCTGCAATAAATTGACCCTTGGCTAATAAATATGAGAACACACATGAAGGCAAGAACAAAAAAATAATAAGGTTTTAGAGATCAATTGATCAGTGTTACATGTAGTTGGTTCTTACGCCTATTTTCCTACTCATAGCACTTTAGATATTCACCATGGGCTGATGGATTCCCAAAGAAAATTCATGGCATGTTAAAAACGGTCCTGTTTTATTGGGGAGGAAACAAGCAAATATATCAAGGAAACGAGCAGAACTTGAGAAATAAATTTCATTTCAGTCTGTGTTTCCAGAAAATTTCAGACGGCTTCCCCACTCCATCTAAATGCGGTTACCTGCACCCTCCAAGGACGCTCATTTACCAAGGGCCTGACATGTTTGGGATTTGTTGTTGTGGTAATTTAAAATTATACCCTGCAACTTTCTCCTCCTCTTGAGTGAAGCCAGCCAGGCTGTCCCCACATTCCATCTTCCCTTTGTTTGTGTCTCCCCACTTTCCAGGTCCTGAGCCACTAGGTATGGAAGGAAAATAGCACTTCCTTCCCCAGCAAATGTCACGCAGTGCCAGAGGGTGGCTGTTGAGGGCCTTGGGAGCTAAATATAGCATGCAGCCTGTGTGCGGGAAGGGTTCAGGCCACTGCTCCTCATTGCTAACCAGGGCTCACACAAGAACCCCCAGCACCTTCCACAGGCCATCTTGGAAGAGCTGACCCCAATGGTCCTGGACCCAGATTCACAGTGCTGCTTGGTGACATCACTGGAAATCTTCCTGGGCCATGCTCTTATCCTAAAGGAACCAACTGTCATCTCCCTGGAGGAAACTGAAAATCAGCCATGGCTACAGATCGTGTTCAGGGAGCTGAGTGAGGACAACGTTGGCTCTTGCCCTTGGTTGTGACCCTTGGATGGAGAAATGTTTAATAGTGAACTAGCAAATGATTAATCTTGAAAATGTGTTTATTTATTTTACAATAGTTTTGAATTTACAGAAAAGTTGCCAAGATGATTCAGAATCCTCCTGAACCTCAGATGTGGTCTCCCCTTACCCACAGCTTCTGTTCCTGTGGCACGTTGTCCTCACTGAGAACCAACGTGGGTGTTACCATGAGCTGGGGGTCATGCTCTACTCAGACTTCCTTGGTTTTACCCAAGGTCCCTTTTCTGTCCCGGGCTTAGAAAACCACATGCACGCATTAGACCATCTCTGGACACGCTTCTTAGCTGGGACTGACTCTCCAGCTTTCTATCAAACTAGATCCACTATTTAACTCCAGATCCTGACAGTTCTATGGAACACTAGTCAGGTGTTCTACATAATACCCTTCGATTGGGTTTGTTTGTTGCTTTTCTTAGGGCTAGCCAGGAATAATTTTCTGTGTGTGTGTGTGTGTGTGTGTGTGTGTGTGTGTGTGTGTGTGTGTGTGACATTTTTCTCATTTGGGAAGGCACCTGGTGCCATGTCAAGCTCCGTGTCTGTCTTTTGCCTGTTCGGCACCTCTCTCCCACCATACCCATTGCTCTTGCCTTCCCCAGTTCCTCTTAGCCATTCGTTGTCTAATTTTTAATTTAGAAAACATTATATATACAGAATCACAAAATATATGGCTACTTGGGGTTGGAGTTTTCACTCCATAGAATTCCCTGGAGATTCCAAGCTGTTTGCAACAACATTCCAGGTCTTTCTAATCCCCAGGTGCATTCTGTGGTGTGGAAATACTACCATCTGTTAGCCATCCACCTATTGGGAGATACCCAGACAAGTTTTATTTTTGGCAAAAAGTTGCTATGACCATGAATTTATAATTAGTTACTCTTTTCTTGGCTGTTTTTTTTCTTTAAAATGTTCCAAGTTGAACAAAACTCCTTTCTATGATGGATGCTTTTCCTTTCTCTTTTCAGGAAATGAATAGTTTTCTGATGAACATCATCTTGGTTAAAAGCTCTTATGTCTCCTCCAAATCTTTCCATGGACACAGTTCCTTAGATATATTAAGTAATTGGTTTTGGGGGTTTGGAATTTAACAGCTACTTCAATTTTTTTTCCTGAGAACCACTTATTTACTCCACCACAAGCACAGAACTGTCAGATACGATGAGGACCCTGCTCCTCATGCAGCTGCGGAGAGCTCAGAGAGGAAGGGAAGGGATCGGTACCTATGGCTCCCATCTCTTGTCCTCTGCAACAGGGCTGCTGGGCCTGTCACTCTCCTTCTGCTGGGACAAGGATCCTCATTGTAGGGGCAGGGAGAATGCTGGGGGAGGGCACCCGGCTGCCTTCACGGCTGGGGAATGGAGACTGCATGTGCCCAGTTTCAGAACCTGGGGCAGTTGGAAGCTGGACTCTCACATCTGTTTTTTCTGAGTATTGAATGGTTTTTAAACGGTCTTAATTTTCTTTGAAACAACACTCTGTTCCCTTTCCCACCTTTGGGCCTCCTGGAGCTGAACATCCCCCCACCCTGCCATGCAGCTTGGAGTTGGCACATGGAGAGGGGTATTCAGGGAGCCCCTCACCCCTTTACAAAGCTCAAGGAACCCAGGTGGGTACCTGTGACTCTGTCTTGCCCCACACTATCAACCTGCAGCTGAGAGGTGAGTGACTCCCCTGGTCCCATGGAGACCAGCCTTGGGAACAACCTAAAGAACTGAAACTAGGAGCAGTGTGGGGGACAATAGATCTGTACAAGCATGACAAATACTAGTGACAAATAATGCATCCAGGTGGGCAGGGCACCCAGGAGTGGTAGACATGCTGAGCATGTCCTAACCACACTCTGTACCCAGCTCTGGAGAAGGTGTGTCAGATATGAAGTACAGGAAGACAGGAAGTACAGGAATATAGGAAGTACAGGCAGTACAGGAAGTACAGGAATACAGAAAGTACAGGCAGTACAGGAATACAGGAAGTACAGGCAGTATAGGAAGTACAGGAATACAGGAAGTACAGGCAGTATAGGAAGTACAGGCAGTTCAGGAAGTACAGGAAGTACAGGAAGACAGGAAGTACTGCCACAACTCACCACTCACCGCTCACTCTTGGCGTTATTGTGGGTAAGTTTCTTTACACTGGCAGATACAGGCCTTCTCCTTCAGAACCCTGGGTACCTCCTCCAGTCCTGCAGCCCCTGGGCAGGACTTGACTGTGTCATGCACCATCTCGCCTCCTGGCCATATTCTGAGCTTAGTGCCAGTGGCTTTTTTTCTGTGACTGACAGGCCTGTAAGCATCTTGGGGCCAGTTAGGAGTCTCCATCCTGAAACACTTATCTTTGGGTTTCATTTTCTTTATTACTTTGTCCTAAAATTAGCAAGGGGAGTAATGTTTCAAAGGCTGTTTGGTTTTATTATCCTCCCTGGGACAACTCAAAGCTCTGCTCAGGGGTCCTGTGATATGAATCTAGAACAACTTCTGCCACAGACCAGGGAAACCAAAGAGGATTTTGTTCTTGGTCATTTCACATCAAATTGAGGTTGAGCTGCTGGTCACTGGGGACGGTGTCTCTACGTGGGCATTAGCAAGTTCTCAGCAAAATTGACCACTGGAGTGGGTGAGTCCATGGCCTGCTACTCAAGCCACATGGGAAAATAAAAGTGTCACTGAGGGGAAACAGGTTCTGAGCACGGAATTTGGAGTCAATCACAGGAGCCCACATTGATTTAAGTTGAAATGTCTCTATGCCTCAGTTTTCTTATCTGTAAAACTGGCCAACCTCATGGGGCTCTGGGGTAAATGAGCTACAATGTGCAAAGGACCAGAACTTTCACTGCCCCAGGAAGCCCATGGCCAGAGTGGCAGATGCCTATTATTTCCTGCTGGTATTTTGTGTCTTTTACCCTCTGTCAGACTCGCAGGAATGCACGCAGACTGCAGGTAGCTTTCCCAAAGTGATTAACTGTGAGTAAGAACTTTCTGTCTTTATTCTAAGAGTGGTGAGTCCTCCGTGGTATAGGGAAGTATTTCATTATTCCTGCTAATTTGAAAATGAGCTCGCATTGCCCATTCTGATTTTTAAAACTTTCCTGCCCTCTTTTCTGGAGAAGAGAAAATCCGTCACTCTATACCCGTAACACAATAACGAGTGCAGACTAGATGTAGCTGGCCTGGTGCACTGGATTAACTGAAGGATCACCAGGTGATTGGAGGATGTCGGGTAATGATTTGGAGTAGGACTGCTCACAATTAATAGTGACTAATGACAACCAAATAGTTCAATAAATCCCACTGGGGACATTGGGATAGAAAGAGGCATGGGCCTGGACAGCCCTCTTGTAAGAACTTGGAAGCAGAACAATGAATATGTTATAGATTTGGACAGTAAAGTATAGGGTTAAAGCTTTTATTGTGTAGACAAATTGCCTAGGGTCATATATCAACATCATTTGCTGGCTGGGTGACCTTGGGCAAGTTAATCTCCCTGGGACATGAGTTCCTTATATATAAAATATGGTTCATAATTATAGTACTGAATTCATTTGGCCATTCAAATGTTGGCTGTTATTTGGGAGGTTGTATCAGTCAGGGTCTTGGAGAAAACCAATATCACATTCAAAGAGAGTAGTTGGAATAAGTTAGTTCAAAAAGTATTTGCCTAGGTGTGGATGAGCAATTGGCCTCCAGTAGCTAAGCCTCACCAGAAGTCAGAGGGGACGGGATCCCAGGGTGGCAGTGCAGAGAGGTCACCTTCTGAGTATCAAGTAGGGGAGGCTGGGGACGGTGGAGGTGGGGAGAGAAATGATGGGATCCAGGGGACAATCAGCTTCAAGTTCAGCTAATAGACTCAAAATCAATACAGAGGAATAGAAAGAGCTTTGCCTAACAGTGGCATATGGCTTTTCTAAGAACTGCTCAGTGGACAAATGCAACCCCTACCTTTGCTCCCTGTTTTACAGGTGGCCAGATTCCTGGAGTGCAGCTGAAATAGAACACGGCCACAATGCCATCAAGACCAACCTGAACAACAGTAGGACAGTCATTATTAGCATTTCTTCAGTGCTTTATGACTTACAAATTGCTGTTGTATAGCGAATCACAACTGAACCTCATGCTAATAGTTATTCATTTATACAAAATGGAAGCATGGGGATTTATTTGGCCAGGGTCAAGATGATTATGCAATTAAAAGAAAAAGAGTTGCAATTCCCATAACCTAAAATTAACCATTTTGAAGTGAAAAATCCAGTCATATTCAGGACACCCCCAAAGTTGTGCAAATACCACTTCCAGCTAGTCCTGAAATATTTTTATCCTCCAAAAGCAAGTGCTGTACCCATTTTGCAGTTAGTCTCCCTTCATCCCCAGCCCCCTCAAACCCCTCTTCTCAGTCTCTGTAGGTCCACGCAATTTGGATGTCTCCTCTTCATGTGGTCATGTGGATGTGACCTTTTGTGACTGGCTCCTTTCACTGAGCATTATGTTTTATGTATCAGGGTTTTATTTCGTTCTGTGGCTGAATGATATTCCAGGGTCTACCATACCACGTGTCTCTGATGCATCCGTCAGTGGAAGGTTAGGGTCGTTTCTGTCTGTGGGCCATTGAGAATCGTGCTACCATGAATCCATCGTGCTGTTTTAACCTGTGGCCTATTTTGAAATTTCTGGAGACAATCAGACAACCTGGCCTTTGAGTACAAGAAGAAGATCTTACTCATTGTCTCCTCTCCTCCTCCCATGAGCGATGTGCTTGGAGGGCCAGGGTGGGGAGTGCCCCTGTCCTAGTCCCTGGAGACACAGCAGGGAAGAAAACAAATCCCATCCCCCATGCACTGTCCCTAGTTGGGTGGTGTACAGGGAAAACCCACAAGGGCACATCAGGTGGGGTAGTGTTGGGTGGGCAGTGGACAGCCCCCATGGTAGAAAGGGTGGCCAGGAGGTACTGAGAAGGCACAGGAAAGGGGTGTCTCTGCAGAGCTATGGAAGTGAGGGAGCCTTTCAAAGGAAGAGTGTTTCAGGCTGAACAATACCCAGGTTCAAGACGAAGCACCATCAGCTTTGAGCCACTCTGAGCTTCAGATTTTGTATATTGAGATCAAATATTATGTGTCTCACAGGGTTTTGTAAGGATCGAACATTAACTGTAACTGTCTAAGCAATAATCTTGGCATATCTTTACCTACTTAGCTAATGAGACTTTATTAATATTATCTTAGTTTCTAGAACTATTTGTCCCCTGCACATTCTTAAAGTACAGCGAGTGTCCCCAGGCTTAATGTCTGAAGGCTTAATACTCTCAGATAACATGAGATATTGCCTTGGGTCTCACCTTCCAGACAGACCATTTGTTCCCAGAACATATAATGAGATGGAAATTTGTTAAGTAATCAACCAATTTTAATACCTGGTTGAAATGAAATCTCTGGCTGCAAAATTCTAGAAGTGTTTATGGGGTGGGGGGAAGCAAGCATACTTTAATCACTAATTTTCAAAATCCCCAAGTGCATGTCTTCCTCACAATTGTCTTTAGTGTGGAATCAATCAAATCAAAGAAACCTCTGCTTCCCATCAACCTCAATCAATCTCCTGTTTTCATGTGCTTCCTCTCCCCAAAAATAAGAACAAACAATCTTTCTCTGTGCCCATCTATCTTGTTGTATATTGGTTTTTGATGCTATAAATCACTTCCATTTCTGAGAAAATGGTTCCACAGTTTGTATATCACTTGCCATTCTAAAAATTGAGGACCCATTATTTTCTATTTAAGAGTTTCAGAATTTATTAATGGAAGGGGACCATAATCTTTTAATAGAATACTGTCAACACTTAAATACAGCCTTTGGTTTTCAGAATAAGAATGAAAATGATCCCATTTTTCATAGCTTCTTCCCTTTATGAAATTCTGTAGATTGGTGGCAAAATTACATATTACCCTATAATTGTTATTCTGATAAGAGAGATTGGAGGACTCATCAGCCAAAACAGAAACTTTGTGACTCATTTTCTGTTTCCAAATCCCCAACCACTTTGGGATGAATTAACCAAAGTCCATAAGTTATGTAGTCAGTGATCTAGTTATTGACTAAGCATCTGAATGAAAAGAACACCAACCCTCCAACTCATTTAGCTTAAGTAGCAGGATACACTTGAGATATGTAAATGTTTGCTTGGACAAAAAGAGCTCAGAGGATTTAGCTCTAAGGGTAAATTATTTTCTTTCTTCTGTACTAACATTGAGGATTATTTAAGATATTCTTAACAATGAATCAAGGACAAATGAAAATAAGAGCACAAATTGCTGAGATGCGTGGCAGTAGAATAAGACAGGGTGGCTGAAGCCCTTGCACTCTGGATAGTTTTCATAGTCAGATGCACCATCTTTCAATCAATTACCAATTAAGGCTGAGCATTCTTGCCAAAGACCCCATGCCTGAACACATCCGGCCACCAAGCAGTACCGACATTTCTCTCACACATTACTTTCATGAGGCGTGGATGGTGTTCCTTTCAGCAAATAGCTGTTGAATACCCACGCGGGCCAGGAACTATGGAGAATGTTAAATTTGAGATGCGAAGATGAACTCATCACAGAGAGCACCCTCAGAAACACAAAGTAAAAGTTAAGCCAAGAAAATCTGAGTTAGAGCTAAAGATGATGCCAGTTAAGCCAGGGACGGTGAGGACCTTCTGAATCGGACAGATCTGGCCTTGAGTCTCATCAGATCAGCTGCTCAGAGGCAGGGAGGCTCAGTTCCTTTCTCCACAGGGGGTCTGGGGCTCTCCCTCTGTGCAATTGTCCACCTCTCTTTCTGGTCCTCAGTTTAGCTTCATGTGTTTGGAAAGCGACATCCTCAGAGGCCATCACACTTACACTTGACGACCCCCATCCCATGGTCCTGCCTCCCTGCGCCTTGAGAAGGCTCCGAACTTCTCTCTGCTTCTCAGCAGCATTCTGTTCCCAGGCGTTGGGCTTCACCCCTGTGTAGTTGATGCACCTGGCAAGGCTTTGACAACAAAATTGTAGTGTAGCATTCACTCTTCTCACCTCCTTTCCCTTCTGGATCATGGCCCCCCGAGTCCTGGATTTTCTTGGCAACTGCAAATCCAATTTTTGTCTTTTCATCCATGTGAGATTGTTGATAGCTCTGCCAGAAGCTTAGGGTATTTAATTCAAAATACTCTTGAAACACATGCCTCACAAAACCAAAGGCAATTTGGCAGGTGCTTCTCCAGGCAGGGACACCAGGAGAATAAGTACAATCACCAGTTCAGGTAATCTGAAGTGACATCAACATTGCGTAGAGATCCTTGCACTTATTGAACTATTTTTGTCCACACGGCCAGCCACTGTTTTCTTTCACTCTTGAACCTTCTTGCCAGATTCTGCCTTAAAGGGAGAAGCTGGGATGTGAGTGTCTGGATCATGGGAACTGGCTTCCCACATTGGGTAGACATTTTTCTAGGAGGTGGCTGGGAATTCTCCATTCTGTACCCTGAATGCTGAGATGGATGTGAACAAAGAAGCTCGGGAATGTTCACCCTGCAAAAAATTAGGGGGTGTGAACAAAAGATGAATGTAGGAAAGAATCTAGTCCAATTATTGCCTATTGTGTGATGTTGAGTCATTCCAAATTACCCAAGAGCTGCTCTCTGCTTTTGAATTATGATTTCCCAGCACACACATGCTTCTGTCTGCAACCCAGGCAGCTTGCATTCAGTTTTCAGTGGTTGGTCTGAACACTTCCAAAGTGCCCATGCAGAATAGGAACCCTCTAAAAGGGGCTTTTGCAGGACCAGGGCTGCCTGCCATTGGGTTTCCTCCACATCACTGTTTGTTCTGGGCTATTTGGGGAATGCAATTGTTTCCTTGTACATTTTTTCTGGGTGTGAGGATGTGATAATTAGGCACAAAACCTCACAGTTTGGAGAAAGGACCCAAGCAAGCTTTCTCCAGCAGGAATGTCTTGCGTTACAAGCCACTGTAACTCTGGGTCTCTCATCCCTCCTCTTCCTTGGTTTGAAGAAGTCTGATGCTTACACCTAACTGCCATTTCAGTCACCAATAGCTGGTCTTTTGCTGTCCAAACTAGTTATGGAAGTTACTGGAATAGCTGGACATCACAGAAGTAGACAGCCATGGGCAAAGATGAGTGAGGGCGAAGGTCTGGAGGAGAAGCAGCCACTGCAGGTGAGCAGGTGGCTGAGTACCTGAGGGTGACATTGTCTACATTCAGCTCTCGCCTGTCAGTGAGGAGGCAATAGAGAGCTGTGCACCACTCACCCTAGGGTCTGTCCTTGAGAATCCAGATAGTGTCACCTCTACAGAATTGCTGAGTTATTTAATGAGGGGGTTTGCACATGCAAAGCTCAGGGTCCGGCACACCCCATACTGGCCTTTCTCTTAGTGAAATGCAAGCTAGGGGCACCCCTGGGTTTGCATTTCTTTCTCCCTCTGCTTGGAAAGCTCCTCCTTTGGGCCCCACACAGCTCTCTCCAAGGGTCATTTCTCAACAGCACTGTGGGCCTGCTGACTTTGTTGACGGGATCTTTTGCTTGTCTTCTGTCCCTGGAATGCACCTGCCTGAGGTTGGGGTATCTGCAGGGCTGCTGCTTTAGGGGCTTCTCAAGGTACTTTGGGAATGAGTGAGCAAATGAAGGTGAGCTCATGTTCATGGGCATGGGGAGCAGGCAGCAGGTGGTGAGGGTTCCAGGAAGCAGGAAGAGGAGGAAACTGTATCCTAGACCTTTTTACAGAGCCAGCCTTTCTCCCCCATGCATCTCTGGGACAGATATCTTCCAGTCTGCACCTTTTGTCTTTTTGACATTTGGGTTAGTATCCACCCCTAGCTCTAGTCCATGGGCCATTGTGACAGCTAAGGGCTTTCGAAAAGTTAATAAACCTTCCTGTCTAGAGTAGTTTCAGGTTCACAGAGAAACTGAGAGCCCACATGTGCCCCTGTGTGTACCTACACCACCTGAGCTGTGACCAACATCCCCGCCAAAGGGGGCATCTGCTGCCCTGGAGGAACCTGCATGAGATGTCATTGTCACCACATCCCATTGTCTCGTGGGGGTAGTTACTCACTTGAATTCCCTCTGCCTGAAGTCAGGGCCTGGAAGAAGCATCAGGAGAGGAGGGTTGGGACCAGACTTTTTGTTCATGTGCCAAGTTTAATGAAGACTTAGGGAAAAACTGACAGACACCAAGTAGTGATGTCTGCATTCCCAATTCCAGACCTTGGAATTCAGATGAATTCCGTAGCAAGTTAGTTGTGTGGAAGAGCCATGCTGATGCCCAGGGAAAGAAAAGAAAGTGCTGGAAATAGGAGGTGAGTCTCAAGGCTGAATGTATCCTCGTCTTGCTTTTCAATTCCATATGCTCGAGCACCCTCAACTTCAAAAACCCTGAGCACTTACAGCTTTCTCCTTAAATGGATCTTAAGCTACTTGATCTCAACTGATAATGAACTCATTCATCAAAACCAAAGCAGTTTTAGAATCCTTTGTATTTACCCACATTGAGCTGCATTCCTCAGTCTGTCAGAGCTTCAGAGAACCTGCCCGGCTCACAGCCGGAGCACAGGAAACAGCTTGGGCTGGGATGGCAGCAATTTCCAAATTGTCCACGTGGAAGAAATGACAGCAAATGGGACCATTTTCTTTAAGTTTTCACAGCCAACCTGACTGGCACACCACAAACACTCAGCACAGCAGTTAATTGAATTGGTTAATTGCATTTTGTGAAATCATCTCCATAGTCTTTCAGGAGCAGAGACTGCAATAAAATAATCCCTGTTTCTGTTTGCAAGAGCTTCTATTAATTAAAAAAATCTTATAGGTCATCAGTTTTCTTTCCTTCCTTCCTTCCTTCCTTCCTTCCTTCCTTCCTTCCTTCCTTCCTTCCTTCCTTCTTCTCTTTCTTTACTTGCATACCAGGCATTGATCTCAGGACTTTGCACAGGCTAGACAATCACTCTATCATGGAGACACAATCCCAGCACTTCAATATTTTTTGGAAAAAATATCTATCTATCTATCTATCTATCTATCTATCTATCTACCTACCTACCTACCTATCTATCTATCTATCACAAGAATCATGGAACTTGCTGACGTGACTTTGGCAGCTCCCTGTCATCCAGGAGAATCCAGAAATCACATTCTCAGAGGCTCTGGTGACCACATTCCCAGCAGCATGCACAAGGAGCAACTCCAGTCCTGTCTTCCCTGCTGTTGGGACACAAGGCCATTTCAAGAACTGCCACTCCTCCAGAAACTAATGCCAGAGTCTCATAGGGCAGAAGGAATCCATGGCCACCAGCTGCAGGGGAGAACGAGACCATAGACAACAAGACTCCCAACCACCTGAGCTGGGCCTATGGATGCTGCACAGAAAATATGGGTGTGTGAAGCTAATAGAGAATTAGGGGCGGCAGTGGAAGGCAGTTAGAGTGTGATTGATGTCCGCAGTGCTCTAAAGCTTTTGTGAAAGAGGGAATTCACTTCCTCTGGGCACCATCACTGGGCAGGTGACCTGCAGAGTGGATTTCATGACTTCCTGCATGAGTTGTGGGTGCAGACCTCGTATTTGTTTCTGAATGCTGCTGTAACAAATCACCACTAGTGTGGTGATGAAACCCATGTAACTTTATCACTGAGGTCAGAAGTCTGGCATGGGTCTCTGGGCTAAAATCCAGGTGTCTGAGGGCTGTCTCCCTTTCTGGCCTTGTGGGAGAGCCTGCTCCTGCCTGCCTTCCTGGCCCCAGCCCCTTCCATCTGCAGAGCCTGCTCCGGGTGAAGCCTTCTCTGGCTCTCCCTCTTCTGTCTGCTTCTTGTCAGGAACCTTTCAGGTAAGTTGGGACCACTGGAATAATCCGGAACAACCCCGGGTAACCTCCCAGCTCCAGGTCAGCTGGTCAGCACCTTCAGCCATTCTCCAACCTGGGTGCCTTTTGCTGGATAAGGAGAAGGGAGCATGATCACAGTTTCCGGGACTAGGTGTGGGCATCTTTGGGAACCTGGGGCACGGGGGTGCATGGAGAGAGAGGGGGAAAGAATGGTTTTCCCAGAATGTTGTCGTGTACAATGAGGTTGCTCTCTGCAGGACAAACACGGGACTAAATCATGTGGCTGAAAGCTGTCGGGGCACATGATGTGTGGAACTATTTTTGATGTGAGAAACCCAAACTCAACTAGATATGATCATTTATTTCCCATAATACTAGCACTGGGCACGTATTTCCTGCTAGTAACCTGCTATAGGAAAATTAAATTAACATTACAAATAAATCAAGGGCAGTGTTTTGTGTTACAAAGAGCTTCAACTGGGGACTTCAATGAATTCAGCTGACTTAATTGCATATAAATCAGCCTGGGGCCAATTGTTCCTTGGTCCTGGCTCTGTGCTGGGGACTAAGGACATAAGGATGTACAGAACCTGACTTGACTGCTTATTATTATTTTATTACATTGCCACTTCCCGAAAATTATGGAGGAGGAAATAAACCATCTCATCTGTGATAAGTACCACTGGGGAGCCATACAATTTCCTGACTTGTAGAATGCAAGAATGTGTTCCTGTCCCCAGATCAGGGAGGCCTCTGTGGGCATGTGCCCACTGAGAAGTCCAGGGAAGAAGTAGTAAAGTTAAGGAAGTTCAGAGGGGACAACAGTGTCCAGATAGAGGGCCTACATGAACAAAGGCCCTGTGGCTGAAAGGCCACAGTGGATACCAAGAATGGAAAGAAGGTGTATGTTACTGGGGCAACAGAGCAAGCTGGAGCAGGGGAACTGAGGACCAGAAGTCCAGGCTCTGCATGGTGTACATTGCTGTCATTGAAAGAGCAAATGCGAGATGTTGAAGCTTCTCAGGTGTGTAGAGAATGTGATCTGAATTGCAGCTAAAAATCGCTTTAGTTTGATTATGGAAGCTGATTAGAAGGGGATTCAGTGTCCAGTGGAGTACAGGCAGAGTTAGCCACGGGGCAGGAGAAGTCAGAGCAGCAGTTGGCAGCAGAAGGAGGCTGTGCTGAGCTATGGCCCCTGCCAGGCCATGCCCCGTGTGTTCTAGATATTGTTGGTGATGTGCCTGTAATGTTCCTTTGATAGAATGCAGAGTCAATAATGGGCTTGGAAAATCAACAGGCTCCAGTCAGGCATGCAAGTCTGAAAACCAGGCACATGTAAAACTCTGGAGTCAAGATGGGAAACGACCATGCCTGCCATGTCCAGACAGGGGAGAGGAACGTGGACCAGTGTCACACACCAAAGGAGAAGATGGGCCTGCTTCCATCACCACCCTTAAGTCCTGTGGTCCTTGAATTCACAGATACTCTGATTTTTTTTTCAAGAGATGCCAGAAATCTAGGATTTGGAGCTTTTCCTAGTTTTTCAGGTTGGCAATTCCTTAGACAAGGTTTAATATTGTGTACAGGTCAGCTCAACGCTGGAAGAAGCAAAGGGCTCAGAATCAGACCTCAGGGACCAACAGGTGAAACCCCCAGACTTGCTTCACCTGGGACTTCAGGGAACTCCTGCAGAGGGGTCTGGTGGCCGCTCCTGGGCCTGGTGAGGGCAGTGGATGTTGAGGTCTTCAGCAATCCTCCTCGCTCCAGCCACAGGAACCAGATCTTGCAGCTTCAGACGTGGCCTTCACATCTGAGCTGGAGGCATGAAAGAATGAACTTGGCTAATTTTTCACTAATGTCTCTGCTCTGGGAGGAATTTAAACCTCAGCTTTGATTCACAAATTTAGAAGGGAAACCAATAATGGGTAGAGTATGTAGAAACCTTTCTCCTGAGAAAGGAGCCATTAGTGATGGATAGGGCCAGCTTCCATTAAGCTAATGTGTGTCAGAGATGTAAACAGAGCTGGGAGTCTGTGCTTGGAGGGCAGGCTAAGAGATTGGATCACTCTAAGGCTCCATGTATGTTCGGACTTGTGATCCTAAATAGACTCAGAAAGTCTGCTTGGCAATTTTAATGGAAAGAAAAATTAAGGTCCATGTGCAGATACACATTCTTCAGTAGGCAGAAAAGAAGGGTGTTTTATTGACCTCCAGGTGGGATTCAGGTCTGCCAGCTGAACATGCACCTGTTGGGAGAAGCAGCAGACCAGCTCCACTGCAGGGAGGGAGAGCCAGAGCACAGGAATGGTTCAGTGGATGAAACCCTTGACCAACATCTACAAGAGGCATGTCCATTGATGCAATGGACCTCACTGTTCCAAGTGGGCAACCTGCCTTATCTTCACAGGCAATGGAATTCTTGGTTTGGAGGGGTCACATTTGTGGCCATGCTGAGGACAAGCAGACAGTTGTCCTCCCCTGAGAGTGTCACAGAGGCAGGTGTTGGCTCTGAGCATCAGCACAGAAATGAGCACTTGGAGAAGCTCAAGCATACTTTGTTGTTCTTTATCACAAGTGGACAAACTTTTCCTACAGGGCCAGCTAGTGCGTATTGCGTCTTTGGGGGCTGTTCCATCTCAGTTGTGATTCCTGAACTCTGCCATTATGGAGTGAAACTAGTGGACACAGGGGCATGTCCATGTTTCAATAAAACTTTATTTTCACAAGCAGGCAGCCAGTTGGATTTGGGTTGTAGGTAGTGGATTTCTGTCTCCTATTTTACACCATGAAATTTAGAGCAGTTTGTTCTGTAGCAGTAGAGAACATTATACAATGAATTTTCAAAGAAATAAAGTATCTGCTATTTGGATGCAGACCCCACGAGGCAGGTGCTAGGTCTGACTTAAAAACCAATGTCTGTCCCTGTCGGGGCACCTGAATGGAGTGGAACGCTCAGTACATTGATTGTTCTTGTACACGTCTGCGTAATTTGTATTAAGTCTCAAGACCCAAGCACTTCTAAGTGGCTTCGTATCTAGAAATCAACGCGAGGCAGCATGGAGGTGGTGAACAGGTCAGGAATGACTCGTGAGCTGGTCTTCTGTTTCCATGTATCTTGGATGAATAGCACCCTCTGGGTGGGCCGGGCTCTCACAGTGGGACAGAGCTGAGAGACCTGCTCCGTCTTTCCCAGTGCAGAGGACAGGGCACCCTGCAGCAGTGCAGGCTGATTACACACACACACACACACACACACACACACACACACACCTTCAACCACACATCATATCTCCACTGTCCTTCAGGCCTTTTGATCACATTGAGGAGAGAGTCTGTCTGGTGCTAGAAAGTTTGTAGCACTTTTTGGAGATGGAGCCAAACTCGGGCATCAGGAGAAAAGGGTGGCTGGGATTAGAAACTGTTCCTTTCTTGTAGTTACTTATTTTCTACAGTTGCCTCCCCTTGTGCAAGTGAGACTGGGTTTTTTTTTTTTTTGTAGTGCACTGTCATGTTTCTGTTTCAAAAGATAAATTTGAATAAAAACATACATACTTTTGTTCTTTGTGTGTGTTTTTTGGTACTGGGGATTGAACCCAAGGGTGCTTTACCACTAAATGACATTCCTAGCCCTTTTTTTTAATTTAGTTACAGTGTCTTGCTAAGTTGCTGAGGCTTAACTTAAACTTGTGGTCCTCCTGCCTCAGCCTCCTGAGTCTTTGGGACTATAGGCGTGTCCACCGCACCCAGCCAAAAGCTTGCATTTCTAGATGTGAGACATTTAATTTCCTCCCTCATCCTCCACCCTCCTGTTCTTACCCTGGTGGCCTTCTCCTGTGAGAAATGACTCGGGGTGAATTCTGTGTCCACCACCCTGAAGTTAGGGTGGCTGTGTGTTTCTGAAGCCCAACACTGGGTGGATCCCTGGTGACTGAATCTCCACCTCCAGGGACCTGCTGGATCCCAGGCTCTGCTCTTCCTAGGCCTTTGAGCAGACCCTCCCTCCTAGCTCCTGTGTTTGACCTTGTGGCCTGGAAAGGTAGACGTGTCTGAGCTGAAGTCTTTACTCCTCTCAGTTATCAAGGAAAAACCTCAAAGATGGCAGGGGAGCTGAGGGACTTGTTGGGGACAGATTGGCCAGGCTAGAGAGTAGTCCCCTCTGTGCCTCAGGGCAAAGACTAAAGATCTGTTGCCTGAGAATCGTGAAGAGGCTGGTGTTCCCAGAAGAGACCAGACCACCCCTCACCACCAACAGGGTGCCAGAACCCACCTGTGCAGCTCCTTTAACCCCCTACATGTGACAGGCCTTAGGAGTTAGGGGAGTGGCTGTGTTCAAACACCCCAAGGTCAGGTTTGAACTTTTCCCTCCAGGTGAGGAATAGGCTCTCATCATAAACGGCTTCCAGTTTCAGCTCCTGAAATGACGCATCAATGTTCTTCCACACTGCTTCCATAAGTATGTGGTATTTTTTAAAAACAGCTAAAATACTTGCAGCAGGAACATTGAAAAGTTTGAGAAGGTTAAATGGTAACAACAATGAAAAAATCCTTAGGTAACCATTTTTATCTTGCTCAAATATTAATTTTTCTTCAGCATATCCACTAATGAAACTGACAGTCAAATTTTAATGACCCCCTCCCACATGCAGAGCATCTTTCCTTCTGAGTTTTCCATTTCCTGGAGAAAATGAGGGGTTGTCTATCCAAATTCTCTATTTCAGGTTGAATTTGCCATTCAAAGTATGGAACTTTTCACAAGGAAGCCATTATGCTGGATAGCAAGTGAGTGGAAGTTTCTAAAATGAGGGAAAGACAATAGAATTCTGATGTACAATGACATAAGTGCTGGACTCAAATAGCAATAGGATCCTGGGACGTGGTCATGGGTGCAGGGCTCTGGCCAGGAGACTCCGAGGGGCAGCAGGTGAACAGGGGAGTCGTGTGCTGTCTACATGGGCCATCAGGGCTGAACCCTGGGTAGGTTTCCAAGAAGAAACAGGATTTTTAAACTCAGTCCCTAAGAACCAGCGAGTAATCAGAGATATCAGGGAAGAAGAGGATAGGATATGAGTGGGAGTTAAATAAAAAAAAGAAAAAAGTGTTAGAATCCCATTTTCCGATTTATCTTCTTTATGAGAATTCAATCTAACAGCTGGAATGAGGGCCAGATTGAAGCCTAAAAGAAAAGATAAGATAAAGGATTAGAAGTTATCCACGGCTCTTAAAAAGAACTCTGAAGCCCATGATGCGATTTTGTCTGGCTGTTCCCCACCCTTTTACTTAAAGATCTTCCTCCCCTTCTGATCCCCCTCCAGGAGACACGAGGTCAGGGAACCAGGTTTGTCCCCTGGCTGTGCAGTCAGAAAGCTGGAGGCGACCAGGGAGCCTTTCGGATGCTTTGCTATAAATGAGAAGCTCACCAATTCGCCCATGATTGAATAATTTAGAATAAAGCAATACAATCCCAGCTCAAATCTTTCTCAGCAATAAGAAACTTTTCCTGGCCCAGGAACAGGAAGTCAGCCTGCAGCAGAAGGCAGCCTGATGGATTCTGAAGCTCAGTGGTGTCATCGAGGGCCACACCGTCCCCTTCTCAGTTTCATTATCTTGGGCATTTCCTTTATCCTCAGGCACATAGCGGGGACGAAGCAGAGTCCAGCATTAGATCCAGACATGAGCCCCCCAGGAACAAGGGACACCATTTATTTCTGGGACCTTCCATGGAATTAATTTTTTTTCCACTGAGTTCTTCCCAGAAGAACTTCCTTCTCTTTGGCAAACAAAGTTACCCATCCATGAACCCTCAATGCCAATGAGAACTAATTACCATCACACCAATTAGCTCTGTTCTGATGAGGACAGGCTCACTCCGCCTCTCATGGTCTGTGTAGAGGAGTAGGTATCTCAGCAGGATTTGGATTCTACTTGGAGCAGAGGACAGAAGAGACTGCAGGGCAGGTTATCAACAACAGCCATTAAGAAGTTCTCACTTATGGTTGTCACTGTCAATTTCTCTGCACCTGGGTGCAAGGGTGGCTGTTGCAGGTTTGGGAACCTTTCCTCAGACACATGGTTAATCCTAAGAGACCCTGAGTCTCCTGGGCCAGTTCAGTCTATGTTTGGTTTTATTGCACTTGTCGTGATTCAGCAATCCTAACGAGACCTCAAATGTAGGGTGACTTAGCGTTGGAGCCAAAGAAGACCTAGGAGAAGGCTTCTTTTGCATTCTGCTCTACAGAGGTGCAAGCGGTGGAGGAGAGAGCAGGCTGGGTGTGAGGTCAGTGCTTTTGTAAAAAAACCTTAATCCAAATTCTTCATCAGCTGCTGAGAATTTCCCCAGGAGTGTGGCTGAGAAGCAGTTCAGGATGGTTCCTCTTCTAATGTTTGTGACCTGGCTTCATGGTCAGGGCTGAAGGCTGCTGTGAAGGGCATCCTATCTGGGTGCTCAGTATCTGGACTGGTCATTGCTTCAGAAGGAAATGATGAGTCAGAACTAGGGCAAAATTCTGGACCTTGACTCTGTTTGCAACCCAGGTGGAGTAAGAGGGGTGATGTTTTCCTTCCCTCCTGGACCAACCAAAAAACCACACAAAACATATGAAATGATGGTCTTTCCACTATTGGAGGTTAGACAGCAAAGAATAGTAGTCTACAAAGAGACGAGGAGCAGAGGCAACAGACCTGGACTCTCTCCAGCTCATGGCTTTCAGAAGGATCCCAGACTTCAGCACAGAGAGGGGAGCCGGGTGGAGTCTTGGGCTTGCAGAGATTTGCAGAGAAGGGACACATCGGGGAGAGAGGCCGTCAGAGGACCCTGGGCATCTGAAGAGAATACACAAAGAGGGCACTGCTGAGGGCTGGTGGGGTCCTGTTGGGGTAAGGGGCACTTCCCCTCTCATTTTATGAGGCCAGTGTCCATCTGATGCCAGAAGATTCCAAGGACAGAGCACTGCAGGACAAATGTGCCTTGTAGACACAAAATTACAGATGCAAATATATATCAAAATTGAACATGTATTCTTAATTTTTAAAAGTGTCAGAAAACTAACAACTTCCTCAGCAGGATGCATGGTAAGTGTGCCTGTCCCCAGCTGATATCAGGCACAACGGGGCAAAGCCAGGTGCTTTCCCACCAGGACCAAGGACAAAGCAAGGCTGTTCAGTTTCATAACTCCTCTTCCATTTGGAGGTTTTAGTCAGTATAATAAAGAGAATAAATAAAAAAATTGCAGATTGGAAATCGTCTTTATTTTCAGGTGTGATTCTTCACGTAGAAAGCTATAGGAAATCTAAAAAGAGTCATGGAACCAATAAGTGGGGTGAACAAGATTGCTGTGTATACGGTGGGCACACACAGGCCACTGTCTGTCTAGATCCTTCCTGAGGCTCTTTGATGCTTATGCGAATCTTCCCAAGTTGAGAAAAATTCTTAATAAAAAGACTAGGACTAAAACAGGTGTCTCCTTCTCCTTCAGCTGGACAGGAACTTGAGATAATGGTTCTTCCTGAACAAAGTCCTATGTGCAAACTTAAAATGAAGTTTTCTTTTCATGGAAACAAAAAAGTCATGTTTCTTGTCACCAGGTGTAGGGGTTCTGTGTTTGGGATTGGAGTCCCTGATGGCTTCATGGCTGTGGCATGCTTGGTGCCTGGGAAAGTTTCTGTACAAAGGCACAGGATGCCCAGTTACTATGGTGATGCCCTCCATGCTAGAATCTTTTCAGCCTCGACCTTAATGGTAGGCACATAAACCCTGGGAATAAAGGAACTTACTTGCTTGATAACTACCACATTTCCCCAAGCTCTAGTACTTCTGGAGCTGCCCACCTAATAGGAACTTCAGACAATGGACCTTCTTGAGAACTGGACAAAGCTCCTGACATTGCGTATTTTAACTACAGAATAAGCAACATTCCTGATGCTCTAACACTAATGTGGTTATGGTCCTAATGACCTAATGGAACGTATTTTATAAATAAACGTGACCCCTTGGACAAAGAGCCATTCCGGACCTTGTCTTTCTGTCTACTTATTATTATTTTTCTTTACACCAGAGGTGTGGCCACAGGAAGCACCCGCCAGCAGGTGCTGCTCCCAAGAAGCTGAGCCAGCGTCTATGGGTCTCCTTCGCTGAGCCCCAGGAAGAGCAGAGAGGCCATGGCCCCTGTGTTACTTCTAGGCCTTTGCAGAGGCTGGGATGGAGCAGAACTCAGTCGAAGTTTCTCCTGTGCACACGGAGAAAATGAGAGGCATCTAGAAAGGAAGAGCTAGTAACTAGTTAACCTATTGAAACAGTTATTTGTGGTGACATTAATTAATTGCTATTGAGAGTTTCCCTTCAATTTGAGTCAATTTAAGAATGGAAAATAACACCAGTAACAATTTTCTGGAATGTGTTTGGAGAAAGATGATGTGAAATGGATCAAAAGTGCATGTGAGATGCCAGGCAGTGCTAAGGGTCACCACATGGTGGAGACGGTCCCACCCAGATCAGCAAGTTCACAAGCAGCATGTTAATTACCACATTTATTAACCTCTTACGGGGATCTGAGGCTAAGAGGAAAGATTTGTCAAAGTCACTCATTTGAGAATCACAAGGCTGAAATGGAAACAAAGATTAGCCTGACAGCCAGGTTCAAGGTCTTCCCCCCTCAGGGTGACTGGCGTCCTGCCTTGGTCTCTTCTCTCTCTCTGTTTGTCACTTTGAATAAGGAGTGCCACTTGCTCCTTCAAGCCTTCTGGGGGGTCCTTGGGGTGGCAGCTTTTCAACAATCTTCTAGATGAGACCTGTCTATGCTCTGCAATGTGACAATGTGGCCTGTCTGCCCACCCTTCTCCGCCAAAATTCATTACTATTATCAACTTGGATCATATTCCCTAAATATCCTCATTTTTTAAAGAAACATATTACTCCAGGCACTTTCTAATGAAATTCCTGAGAATAATTAAGAATTGTCAAATGAAAGTTGGAAGTTTATTTGTGCATCTTCATCTTCTCAACACTTTTTTGTTGTCACATCATGCTGTCATTGTGACCTCATTTCCTCTGGTCCAGGAAGACTGAGCCTTATGGATGTGGGTCCTCCATGTTACTCTGGGAATCCATCCTGGAGCAGGGCTGTGCACTGTGAAGAGGACCAGTCATGACACCGAGGACAGCAGCAGTGGCATTGACTGAGCATGACTTTAAGTCCTGAGCACGACTCCAGATAACTGTGACACTCTGTGGTGTAGAAACTGGTATTAATTTAACCTTGAGTTTATGGAGTGGTGATGAGGTTCAAGAACTCACACAAGGTCACATGACATGAAGAGAGGCATGACCCTGACCTTGGACCTGAGTGACACTCAGTGTGTATGCTTCTTGTGGTTCCTGCAGCACCACAGGGAGGCTGACCAGTGACTTTTATGCTCAGTGGGTGGGTGGGTGCAGGGGTGGGGGGTGGGCCACTTTGCAAGGGGTGTGGGGTGCATAGCCTTTGCTGGGATCTGAGTCTGGATTTTGTTTTCCACTAATAACTTAGGAAATGTTTAGCGGGAAACTATAAACTACTGTTCCCTTCTCTCACATCCTTTTTATAAACTTCGGCCATGAATTATAATGGCATGATTTATTTCATAGTTAAATAATTTAATTTAGGGATTATTTAGTTATTTATTTAAAGACAGAAACCACAAGCTCAGCCAGGAGATTAATAAGAAACTGTGGAAAAATGGGGGACTGCCCCAGTGTTTGCCGGGGACATGATTTTGAGGTTCACGGATGTATCCCACACTTCTGTGATTCACTAGGTGGTCTTGGAGGAGTGGACTCCCAGGCCAGCTGTTGGGGCCTTTTCACGAAGGCGAGGGTGTGGGCTGGGCTTTCACCATCGCAGAAAGAGAAAGAAAATATATTTCCACAACAGCTATGATAAAACTAGGCTGTGGCGAGGCCTGCTCACTACCTTATCAATGTAAAACCAACTGGCTCCTCAGGCTGTCTACAAAGACAGGCAAAAAATTTATCTGAATATCAAACCATGTTGGTTTTAAGGGATCCAAGGTTGGGTGTCAGGAAACCTTGTGGCCATGTGCACAAGTTTGTGAGAGAAAATGTGATGGCCATGGAAAAGTGTGTTTGATAAAGCCCAGGAGGGTGACCAGAGCCTGGTGTGGATCTCACCAACCTGATCCAGAAGTGTCACTTGCTGTGTGAGTGACCTGACTTCCATCGAATCGGCAGGCAGGGCCTCCTTGGCCCTGGACTTTTCTCTCTGTGGGTCTGTGAGCACCTTTCTGGGGCCTGCAGAGAGAAGCGTCTCCAAAAGACAGTGCAAATCGGTGCTTCCCTGCTCCCCACCCCAGAGATCTCCACCCAAAAAGGAAAACAAAAAAGTTCTGCCCATCATCTGAAAGTGTCCAAGTCACCCTCTGCTCAGGAGGTTCCACCAGAGAGCAAAGGATTACGGAGGAACCTTCCAGCCAGGCGCCCCGGGGAGATGTGCTCACATGAGAAATCTCCCTGATGAGCCATTTGTACAACAGGACGTGCTGAGAAAAATTCAACCATGGCAGGTGAGTCTGTCAACCGAGGGACACTGAGCACCATGTGGTATTTCCCTCTCTGTTTAAATTTGTAGCATACTCATCAGAGAATTCCACAGACAACCCTTGGCCTTCCAGGGCTGTCATGGGTCATGAGCAATCTTTGATGACCTTCGCTGCCCAATTTGTGATGCTTCTGCTGCTGAGTTCTGTGGGCGGAGCTGGTGCAGGTGAGTGTTGAAGAACACTGGTCAAAGAGCACAGAGACACAGGGCTCCCAGAGAATCTCAAGAGAGTCCTTTGGGAGCTGTTGCCTGTCACCCCAAGCTATTTCTCAAAGTTGATCTTTCCAGTAAAATCACAAAGGAAAAAGCCTGAACAATGACCTCTGTGGTTTCTATTCTGAGGGGCTTCTGGGTTAACCGTCATCCTGCCCTCTGTCCCCATGGCTTTGAGAAGAAGAAATTTTTCCAGCACCATTAACAGATGATATGCATCAGCACCAATCGAGGAGGTACCTGTGGGTGCGCTGTCTTGGTCTGTGGTCACAGATACAATTCATGGGGTGAACCTTGGTGCAAAGCCCATTTTAATGAAATGTGTTGCAAGTCATAACTGACGAGATGTGATCGGCATTGCTGCTTAACAAATGATTATGAATTTACTAAGCCATGATTACATTTATATAAAAAACTGTGCATGAATAAAAAGGAATAAATATAATTAGGATTGGGAAGGGCAAGAATGGCTGAATGAAATGTTCACCTTTTATTAATTGCATGCATTTTGCATAAGTAGATTATTTTTTTCTGGTTTGGACTAGCATCACAGAATTATTGTACATACTTGTGAGAACAGTTGGTCTATGACAATTTAATGGTATGTTTTAAAACCCTCACTTTGCAAGCTGTTCCAATCAGCTGCCTTCTCGGTTGTTGTCCTAATCGCAAATCAGTTCTGAGGGCCATCGACACAGGCTGGTCATCTTCATGCAGCTGCTATGTGTGCCCAGCTCCAGGTAATAACCTCGCTGTCCGTCTCCATGGGGAAGCTCAGGGGAGGAGACTGACAGCTTCTGGCTTGGCCTTTGGCCCCAGGACCTCCTCGTCCCACAGCCAGGTTCCCACCTCCTCAAACCCCTGACACAAAGCACCACAAACGGATGCTTTCAAGTGTCCATGATTGATTGCCTCAACATTCTAGGAGGTTGGCAGTGGAGTCCAAGCCTGGGTTGGTTTCTCCTCAAGGCTCCAAGAGAGACGCTCCTCCAGGGCTCTTCCCTGGCTTGCGCCATCTTTGGTTTCCTTGTCTTATAGAAGTGTCACCCCAATCTCTGCCTTCTTTTTTCATGTGGCATGGTGTGTGTGTGGGGGGGTGTTTGTGTGTGTGTGTGTGTGCAAACTTCCCCTTCTTATAGGGCCCCGGTCATACTAAGCTGGAGCCCACCCTGCTGACCCCATCTTAACTATCCACAAGGGCAGTAGGTCGATGTCCACACATGGCTGCACCTTGAGCTCTGGGGACAGGACCCCACCCTGTGAATTTGGGCCACACAACTGCAGCCATGACATCCAGTCTCCTATGGCAGTTTTCAGAGGCCCGGGGGGCTTGAAGGTGGGTGACAGCTGAGCGCTCAAGTGGAGCTTGCTGAGTGCACTAAATAGGACCCCACAGGGAAACCCGAGGCCCCCACAGGGTGACAGGCAGACGCTGCAAGGACACCCACCCAGGGAAAGGAGCTCTGCTTTGGCTCATGGCCTGCCAGTGTTGACCAGGGGATTTGGGAATATACACACACAATGTCATTGTCACCTGAAGATGATGTTAAAACTGGGATGTGTCCTACAAGACAAGGAATGACAGAGAGGGCCAGAAGGAGAAGGGGGAGGGGGAAGAGGGGGAGGAGGAGGAGGAGTAGGAGGGGGAGGGAAAGCGGGAGGAGGGGAGGAGAAGGGGGAGGGTGAGGAGGAGGAAGGAGGGAAGGGGGAAGAGGAGGAAGGAGGGGAGGGGGAGGGGGAGGTGGGAGAGGAGGGGGAGGAGGCAGGATTGCTCACAGGGAGGATGTGCAATCCCAGGGGTACCTGGTGTTGCCTGAATGAAATCCTGTCATAAAACCTCAGAGGGAAAAGGTGGTATTTTGAAATTGCTATAGTCTCTTAATCATGCTTTAAATATGTATGTGCGATTAAATTAATTAATTAGTTGGATGTTTTGTTTACAGTCAAAAACTACTTTAAGAATGCTCATTAGAAAAATATTTCCTGCAGCTAATAACTTTCCAAACTGTTTTCCATAGGATATTTATGAAGATTCTGAGAAAAAGAAAAGCCCACGTTCAAATAAACCTAGCACATGTTGGATTAAATGATATCAAATCCATTTTTAAATATATTTTCCAAAGCCAACTGTCTTGAATTCATAGAAAAATTAGGAGGTAGTCGAGAATGCACACGTTTGAGCCTCATCTGCCCTCCCTGGCTGGCCTCCCTGGCTGGCCTCCCCAACAGCAACAGCAGTACTGCACACTTGTCACCACTAAGAAGCCACCTCTGATGTGCTGCTGATAACCAATGCCATCGTTGATTTACTTTCCTTCATGTTTATACAAAGTCCTTCTGACCCACGTGAAATTTTGCTGTCAGGCCTCCCCGGCTCCTCGGGGCTGTGGCTGTCCCTCAGTTCTCCCTGTTTGGACACCCATCGCTCTGAGGGGCCCTGGCAGGGGTCTCATAGGCTCTGCCCTTGCAGCGATTCCCTTAGTGCTCTTTTCACGATGGTGAGGGGTCTGTGGTGCTGGGGAGGAAGCCCATGGAGGGGACATAGGCCGTTTCTTCTCATCTGACGCTAGGCGCACTCCATCAGCACAATGTCCGCTGGCCACATTGACCTGGGTCCCTGGCTGAGCATGTGAACTGGGCTTCTCTAAGGTAAAGAATGCCCCCGCCCTCCCTACGCTGCTGCTCTGGAAGGCGCTCCTGGCCCAGGTCTCCCTGGGGGAGCGTGGGCTGCAGGGCCCTGACTAGGGGTGAGAGTCTGGGTTAATGATCTGCAAAGCTGGGGCATGAGTGAAACTCTCTTTGTTGTTATTGTAGGGAGGGCCTAGCCAGCCGCACACTAATGTGACTGTAAATCTGCATCAAGAAGAGACAGTGCCAGTGCCAGGTTTAATTTGACCACAGAGCATTTTTAGGCAGGTGTCTTGTGAATTAGTGTCTCATAGAAGCTGTGATAAGGCAGGCACGCTGCAGGATGTGCTCCAGAAAACAAGGTGTCAAAATTTTAAACATTATTAAAATAATGTAATATTACTGTAGGCTACATATATACCATGTATGTATATATTATGTATAAATGTATGATGAAATGTTAGATTAAAAAAGGAAATAAGAGGCTGGCTGGGTGTGCTGGCCCAAACCTATAATCCCAGCAGCTTGGGAGGCTGAGGCAGGAGGATCACAAGTTCAAAGCCAGCCTCAAGAACTCAGTGAGGCACTAAACAACTCAGTGAGACCCTGTCTCTAAATAAAATACAAAATAGGCTTGAGGATGTGGTTCAGTGGCCGTGTGCCCCTGAAATCAAACCCCAGGATCCACCCACCCTCAAAAAAAAGTGACTAAGACGTAAGATGAGGGTTTTTAATGTACTTAGCACATGCGGGAACAGTCTCAGTCGAAATGTATTAGGTAACACTGTTTAAAATAAAGATGGGGCTCTGACAGTCTCAAAAATCACTCAGGGTCCCACAGCCTGTGGATTCCAGAGTCAGAATTTCACCTGAGTTTCTGGGGTTAGACCTTGAGTTCTTCCTGCTTCTAGCCAGCTCTCTGCCGACAGGGGAGGCACAACTTGGGCAGGTGTTTTCCTGGCCTGGCCAGCAGGAGAAAACGGCCCACAAGGACTGCTGTTCAGACAGACCACAGAGGGTTCACCCCAGGAAATGGTTTTTCTCATATTGGAGTATTTATATCACCAGGTAATGTTTCTGCTACAAGTAATAAAGATCCCTGTGTTGGTGGCATGAACACACAATGATGGTTTTATTTCCTCATGCAGGACTAAATCCAGAGGTCAGAGCTAGAACCTAGACCCCTTCGCTCTTCTTTTCCCAACACCCGTAGCCTGTGATTTTATGGTTTTTTTTTTTTTTTTGTTATGGTTTTAAGATGGCTGCTCCACTTCCAGCCATCACATCTACATTATTGGCAGGAAACAGGAAGGCTAAAATAAATTTCTCCACAACCTGTGAGTGCTTACTTGAAGGGATCCCTTCTGTGGATCCTCCACATAAATGTTAAGTGGCCTGAATTAGGTCACAGTGCTATAACTGATAACAAAGGAAGTCAAAAAGATGAGTGTCTTGCTGTCTGTCCTCTATAACTAAAAAGCAAGAGTGAGGGGTTGAGAGTGGCTTTGGTGTCTGTTATCTGGAGGGTCTGTGCTGGGTATTGCATCCTAAATGAGAGAATCGGAGTCCAAACTGACTCGAAGGCATTCAGTCTCATGTTGTGTTTCGAGCCTTTCTCCTTTGGTCTAGTGTTCACAGATTCCTTTGAGTACTGGTGTCAACAGGTTGCCTCCAGTAAGCTGTGGTCACCAGTGTAGAAGTGTCCCTGCGATCACTCTTAGGATGCATCTTCTGAATTGAAGGGGGAGACTGTCAACATGAAAGTAGAGTAGAAAAATGGTGCCAATTGTGGGCTCCATACCTGGTGATCAAGAGCAGGGAAAACAATCTGTGGGCATCCCCAAGGATTAGTGGTGTCCCTAGGAACTCGCACCTGTGCCCCCCTCAGAAGCAGACACAGAACTCCTGGAGGCCCCAGCAGCTAAGACTGACACCATTCCACCATTCACTCTATGGAGGAAACTGCAGAATTTAAAAGCCAATCTCATTGCTGAAGAAGCTGCCACCCACCCAGCTGTGAGTTGATGCTTCATCAGCTCCAAGGCGCCTGGTGAGGTTTATCCAGGACTGAGAAAGAAGGTAAGTCAAGATGGGCAGTGCAGAGGCTGGAGGATCAGGGAGGCTGCACGTGTTGCAGCTCCTACACATGCCTGTTCACTAGCTTGTCAATAAGTCAGAAGCCCCAGGAGGGAGGGCAGGTAGTGCGTGGGGGTATTGACATTCCAAGATTCCCTCCAGAGCTTCCTGGGACTCCATGGCCAACCCAGGCTCCTGAACTCTTTTACCATCAAGAACAGACAGAGCAGGAGGTTGAGAGGAAAATGCAACTCCAAAACAGCTCCGATTCAGAGATGCTCCTCGGGGGCAGTCGAAACTCAGGGATTTGTAGCATCTTCCACCTAAATCTTGACCCTTAGGTCAAAAGAAGTGCCATCCTTCCAGGACTATGCTACAGCTCCATTTCTATGATTTTAAGACATGCAAAGTTGACAGGAGGAGGTAGGAGTCAGAAAAGGCTTTTGAGGGTTGGCTGTTTGTTGAACAGGGCATGAGCAACTCCCTGGGGGACAGAAGTGCTCTATGTTCTGGTCTGTGTGACCTTGTGCTGGGCCACTGGTGAGCTGAAGGGCTGGGGTGACCCAGGCCAGCTTTTGGGTGCTAACAGGTGAAGGCAGGGGGAGTGGAACTGTGGTTCCTCCTAGAATCTCACCCAGGCCTGAGATTGGCTGCTCTGCCCACACCCACCAAAGGTCACATGGTGTTATGGTTTGGGTAGGAAGGGTCCTCTGAAGACTCTTGTTGGGAAGGGTCGGTCCCTAGTGCAGCAATGAACACAGGCAGTGCCTTTGGGAAGTGAGTGGATCATGGGGGTTCCAACCTCATCAGAGGATTAATCCACACAGGGATTCCCAGCTGTGTGGACTGTGGGAGGTGGTGGAGGTCATGGGAGGTGGTGGAGGTCATAGGAGACGGGGCCTAGTTCACAGGAGTGGAGGGTTTGGTCAGGAGTCAAGTCGCACTGGTCCTTTTCTATGGGCCAATCCCTGTGCAAGACACACCATGAGAGTGACTCTGGTTGTCTCACAGCACTTCCAAAAGCGAGGCACCACGAACACCGTGACTTAGTTATGAGAGGTGAGAGCTCCGGAGAGATCAAGTAGATTCTCGGGGCCACGCAGAGCTGGTGAGTGAGGGTGCTGAAGGCTGGACCTGTCATTGACTGCAGGCCCCTGCAGGCCTCCTTCCCCTCACCTGTCCTGCCCCAGGGCCTCGTGTGAGCACCTGCATCTTGCTCATTTGACAGGCGTTATATCGAGTATTTTTTATGTGCCAAAGCTTTGGGAGGTGACAAAGGCACAAGATCCTGGCCCATGAGGACCTTTTTTCCTAACATGGAGGGTGCGCTGGACCACACGCAAATGCAGAAATCATCCACTTCAACCAGCCTGTGGGATTCCTACAGGAAGGCACAGAAAGGAGCAGCTCCAGGGACCGGAAGAGACGAAGGGACCTGACGTAGGCAGTGGGGCAGGAGGGTCTCTAGGAGGAGGTGACCATGGGTTTGAAATGGAAGCACTGTAGCATCTTGGGGACACTGGACAGGCAGGAGCGAATGCGAAGCAGGGGCGCGTGCCAAGAGCGAAGGTGGGTTGGGGGGCTGGGGCCTGCTGAATGGGGGGAGGAGGGGCGTGAGGAGGTGAGGAGGTGGCCAGGGCCAGGCTGGGCGGCTGGAGGTGTTTCTCATTTCACCTGATGTGATTGGAGGCGGCCTCAGACCCCAGGCAAGCTCCCGAGAGCTGGCACCTTGGAGTCTGTGTTTGAACTTCTCAGACACCATGTTCTGCTCACAGGCAGGTGCAGTAACTGCTGCAGAGGGTCTTTTTCCCTGGGGTCATCACTGTGTTGAGTTGTCATCAGGAAAACAGCTCACATCTGAGCCCTTACTTTCCATCTGTTCAGAACTGTGCAGGAAAAACAGTTGACCTCTAAAAGCCTTGACCTCTTCCCCTGTAAAACAGGAGTCCACACCTCAGCTTATGCCTTGGCACCCGCCTGTGTGACCCTGTGTCTAGAAGCTGAGGGGTTTTGAGCAATACGCAAATACAAATGACTGCCATTACATCTGAGTGCAGGGTGTGCATTACCAACTCAAGATGACCTTGGGCGGTGGACTTTCCTGTGGCATCACTGTTAGGATGTGTCACGTCTCACTGCGAAAGCCATGTTCGTCCAGACAATGATGGACATCTCAGGGGCCTGTGGGGAGGGGCACCAAGGTTGTGGAATTCCTATTGCTGCCACAAAAATCATCACCGATTTCATGGCTTGACACATGTCCAGTCTTGGGTGTTCCATGCCCTCGCTCGTTGACAAGCACTGCAAGTTAGACAACGTGTCCCACGCCCTGCCTCTAACAAGGAGGGGACCCACATCCATGCTGAAGGCTTTCAGATGCCTGGGGGTGAAATGGCCCTCACACAGGGAGAAAAAGAGGATCCCACGCGGGACATTCAGGTGATCAGCATGAACATGCATCAGGCTAGGGCAAGGATTCAACCAGCTAAATATCCTGTGCCCTTGAGTTCACCTTTGTGGGAGAAGGTGGTCCCTCCTGCTTGACTTACGAATGACAGATGGAAACAAATCTCGAATCATTCTTCTCCCATGGGCTGACACCTTATCCACGCTGACTTTGAGGCTGAGTGACCACTTCACTGTGCGAATGCAGGACAGCTTGTAGGGCCCCATGGAGGGCGGCTGGCCTTCTCTTTCCCCCAACCCAGGGCTCATCTCCATGTCTGTCCCCCACCTCCCTGTTCCTTTCCTGTCCATCCCTGTCACATCCCTGAGTTTACTAGCTCATTACAAATAACTGTACATGGAGACCCCTGCAGGCGTGGACTCTGCCCCTGCACCACAGGTCTGTCTAACTGGGGGCCTGAGCGTGCACTCCTGCCCCATCTCATCCCTGTGCCCTGCTGCGTGTCTGAGCTTCCGTCTCTCTGGTCTTACAGGCATGAGCCTCTCTGAGGATCAGTGTGCTGCCCTTCTCGTCCAGGTAACACTGACCACCCTTTCTACCAGGAAAAAATAGATAAGCACTAGAAATCTGCAAAGCGGCAGAGCTGTCATGTTTGCATACTTAATGATTCTTGACTTTTGAGAAACCTGGAAGGGACTCGTAGAGCATCTTGGGATAAGAAAACGCTCATGCACAGACAGCACAGATGGGTAAAGGGGTCCCTGCCCTTTTCACACCTCGTTGGGTTGACAGAGGGACAGTGTGGCCTCTCTTGCTTCATCTGTGAAATGGGTGGCAGCCTCCACACTATGAAGGTCACATGATTTCAGAGATGCAGAGCAGTTAAAAAAGTACCTGCCATGGCCCCTTTCAGCCACTGCTGTCCCTATCTGTGGACAATACGGGCCTCAGCACAGCACTGCTACAGGGTAGAGGCCCTGGTTGAAGTGAAGATGCCAGCTCATAAAGGAGTGGGTCAGCAGGTCTCTCTCCCAGTGCTATGAGTACAGTCACTCCATGTCCAAGCACACAGCCATCAGGGGGACTCTCGGACCCTGCTGGGATCAGTTTTAAGTTGCCAGAAGAGTTATCAGTGATTCCATGTCCACATGAAAAAATGCTGGGCAGGAAAAGGGCACTTTGCACCAGGATCACTAATAACTCCGAGAGCTCTGATGGTTCCATAGCTCAAGCTGTCCCTATCAACAGGCAAAGAAGACTATGACTTCCTTACAGCTTGGGACCCCCTCCACAATCTCATGGAGTGTGAATTAGCAGCTATTCCCTGTACCATTGTTGAGGAACTGGCTCTGTGGGGACTTAAGGAAATGTCTCCAAGTGGCCTGGAGATAAGCAGCAAGCGAGGAGGGTCGGCCTCTAGTTGTGGTCAGAGACAGGGAAATGGGTGCCCTTCTTCTCCTCCTGCTATTGTCGCAGCCCTGTGGTGGCTCAGCCTCTGGAGATTTGAGGAGAGTCATGGCAGGAGAGTTTGAGCTCTGGAAGGCGCAGGTCCAGATGGGGTCAGGCAGGCCATTGTCCAGGCTGTGGGATTTAAAGAGGCACTGGTTCTCAAGTTGGTGCCAGTACAGGAACAGACCCTGAGTGTGAGTGTCTCCTTAAATTCTGACCCCTGGCTGCATTAGGTTACCCTATGCCAACCCTGGAAGGTAGTTCACTGTAAAACCTACAGAAATGGATCTTACCTGTTCCTGGGGCCTCTTCAGCTAGACACCACCAATGTAGCTAAGACCACGGTGTTTAATAACGTTGTAAGTTGTAACTTGTCCCCCGCACAGCCAGGGCCCTAGTGGAGTGTCCTTACATTAGCCCTCAGTTCCCTGCCTGGGAGGCCCGTCTCTTTACTTCTGAGTCCCGAGGAGGCTTGAGGTTTGCCATGGATTCCAAAGTTAAAATGCGGCCCAGACAGTAAGGTTAGGGCTGGAGTTTATTTTCTGAGCTCTGAGTCTCCACGAGCTACTAACTAGTCCGCACTGGCAGGCACTTTTGAATCAGTGTTTCTTTTCGTACTGGGCCAGTGGCAGGCCCAGGGGATGGATCAGTAGGCAGGGGCCTGTGGCTTTGTGGAACCTAACTGTGGCAGGTCCTAAACAACTCCATCATCAGACAGTGAGGGGTCTCTGAGGATTGAGGACAAAGGCCAAATCTGAAATGAATGGAGCCCACGTGGAAAAACCACATCAAACGCCTCACCATGGCCTTTTTAAGCCCTCCCAGGGTCCAGCTCCTGCCAACCCTGGCCTTTACCCTTCCACTCACCCCTCATTGGCTGGACTGTGCCCCTTCCCAGGATCCTGCTGACCGCATCTGTTTCCAATTGTCTGTTTGTAATGGTCACTCCACTCCTGTGGTCCCTCAGGGTCTACACGTGGCTGATTCTGCCTTGTCATTCAGGTCCCAGGTAGAATGCTACTCCTCAAGGATCATTTCTCTGAACATCATCCAAAGTTGCTCTTGTGACCTCCTCGCAGGGACCCTGGGATTTTTCATAACCCTTACTCAACCCTAGCTCTGCCCTGTTTCCCAGCATGCTCCTCTGTCACAGAAGCAATCCTGCTTGTCTGCCTGATCTTGGTCTCCACTTTACTGTGGGTGCTCCATTGATGTATCCACTGAGTTCCCCTCTACACCTGGAACAGGGTTGCCACCTAATAGGTGATCAGTGAACATCAGTTGGATTATTAAATGAACAAAGAAGAGCATTCATTGTATAAATGTTACCATTGATGTTGCCATTTCTTTGTAACTTGCAACCACTGCTTCCCCCAGGAGATACTTAGCACTAGTTAAGAATGCTTTCAACTGCAATTAAAATTCATTGAAGTAATGGTAGCCCAGACCAATTGGGTCTGTGTCTATCATACAATATATAAATTGGAAGTGCACAATGTCAGGGCCTCAATATCTATAACTATTGGCCTTTTCCTGATGGTCTTAAAATGCTGACTACAGCTCCAGCAGTCACACCCACATTCCAGACAGGAAGAGAGTCCAAGAAAAGATGGAGCAAGAGCCACAACTACTCTGACTTATATAAAATTCATAAGTTTTTACAAAAGCTGTGCACTGTACTTTTCCTCCGCATTTTTTGATGATGTGTTGTGGAGCGTCCCCAGAGGCAGGTGGATCTGGGAATGAGCTATTTAACTTTTGCAGCTCCCAGCCTCCACATTAGGGTTCAGGAGTGAGCAAGAGATTCAGTGTGGGCGTCCATCACAGAGGTTAATCTATTTTTTTCTGTGTAGTGCAATTGTTGAGCTTCTGTGGCACATCGGAAGGAGACTTAGAATTGGCTGTAAGAGGCTAAGATTTCCTCCTGGTCCCTACGTGAGTCCCTGGAGGCTCTGAACAGAGCAAGCGGAATGGCCCCTTTGCCACTCTGAAATGAAGACACACATTCAAAGCCTGAAATAGTCTCCTTCCAGGTGATGGTGACCCAGCGTGGGGGCAGGGAGCTTTTCTGCAATTTGGCTGCTCCAGATGCCAGCTCAGAGCCAGCAAAGGCTTCTGGAGGATGCCACACTTGAAGGAAATGACACTCCAAATGGTTGTTTAGAAATTAGCAAAGGCCACCTTGAGCCTGTGTGTGAGTGAAGAGGTCGGAGTGACCACCCTCAGCTCCTGAGGCCCTGGAGACCACGCCAGCTTCCCTGGGAGCCTGGCCACAGCTGCCAAGGATGATTGACAGGCAGAGAAGCCACCCCTGGAAGTCAGTGGAAGCCCTGGCCAGGGAGAGAGCTAGAGGACAGGGAGGAGGAGAGTCCCCAAGAGAGCTCCTGGGGAGGTGTCCTGCACACTCACCCCATGATCCCATCCCTCTCTCTCTTCAACAAGGTCTGGGCTCTGTGTTTGGTGGGACACTGAGGCTGTGTAGCATGGTTTTTCTAGTCGCAGGGCCTGATGACTGTAACCAGGGATCTCTTTTGTAACACAGAAGCCCTAAGTGCTTTTGACAAGTGTCTGCTCCAATTTCGCCCAGAAAAAATGGGCGAAATTGGAGCAGACACTTGTCAAAAGTGGATGAGGAGTTAATAAACTCCTGATCACGAGTCCCCCAAAAAAACTAAGATAAATCCCAGGGAGAAAACTCTACAGAACCCACTAGAATGTCTGGCATTAGAAACTGGCTTTTCGGGGGGCTGGCAAGAAGGTGGAGCCCTTGTAGGCTGATGCTGGAAAATAAAAATGGGGTGATCCTTAGGGAAACAGTTTGGCTGCTCTTTAAGCTGAGCCCCCCCAGGCTGGTGCATGCATTAGGCTGTGAACCCTGTAAACAGTGTTAGGCGTTACTCCAGGGCACAGGTAGAAAGCTGAGGCCCAGAGGGAAACCACTCTGTCCCCAAGGCTGGGCAAGCACAGAGCCAGCCTGGAGCTCAGGCAGGCATGGGGAGTGGGGACCCTCCCACCCGAGGACCCTCCCACCCCCAGTTGTGGGGACCCCTTATTTGCAGGAGCCTTTCTTATTGGGCACCCTGAATACTCTCCTAACCACTCCATGCTTCAGTTATTTTATCTACAAAATGAGGAAAAAACTGTCCTTATCTCATTGGATTGTGGTAAAAAGAATCTGAGTTCACCTTGGGGGTCGAGCCTTTGGGGGTAATGCTTTGTGAGGTCCAGCCAGGATGATGAGCCTGGCCCTAGACACAGCATGGGATCCATACTTGTTGCTCAGCCCCCGGCCTCCCCTCCTGCCCCCCTCATTAAAGGAAGTGTCTGAGCGGGTTTCCTGACTCAGCCAGGCTCCGGGTCCCCCACGCCCAGCTCCCAGTGGGAACCATGTGGATTTGTCTGTGAGTTTCCTCCTGCCTCCTATCTTCTGTGCCTGATCACAAATTCTGTTGAATCTCATCTTATGGCGGTGTCTTGATTCTCTGTACCTGGATTCATCCATCCAGGCTGGATGGAGCCTTCCTCCCTAGGCCTGCTGTGTCCCCTCCAGGGGGCCTCCAGGCTACAGCCAGCAGGAGCTACTTCCCACGGTCTGTCCACAGCCCTGCTCAACCCAAGATCTTCAGAGACACCTTCCCTCAGGTGACATAAAACCCAGGCTTCTGATGTGACTCTCCATGGTGTCGCCCCACTCGTCTCCAGAGCACATGCATCTAAAGTCCTTTTCTGTCCTGAATCCCAAAGCGCACTTCCTGCCTTACCTGGCCTCTGAGTCTTGGCACACTCCTTCCTTTTAAGCAAACCCTCTCCCTACTCTGGGCCCACCTGAGAGGGCAGCATGAGGGCTGGGTGTGCGGCTCAGTGGTTAAGCTCACACATGTTCAGCAGGTGAGAGGCCCTGGGTTCCTTCCCCAGAAGTCCTCCCAAAATAATAAAATGATCATGTAAGATCATTTTATTAGAGGAGAAGCCAATTCGCTTGTTGTAGAATATCTACAAAAATAATGCACAGCAAATATCACACCTAAGGGAGTAGCAGAGGAAGTACAGTTTGGAAATGAGACGGGATTTCCAGTTATCAGCACTTCTGTTGTGAGTTGAACTGAAGCCTCAGCCTTGCTAATAAAGGAACAAAAAGAAACAACATATTTAGAGATTGAGAGGGAAGAAAGGAAACTCTCTTGTAGGTGGCATGATTACCTATGCAGAGAACGTAAAACTAGAGAACTTTTAAATCAATAATTTTTAAAAAACAACTTTTTTGATGGATAAGCAAATTTTGTAAAGAAACTTTGATACAAAAATCAATATAAAAATCAATAGCATTTTTATATCCAAGCAACAGATGCTGAGAAAATCAAATTAAATAATGTTGCCACTTACAAGAGAATAGAAAGATAAAATGCTGAATTCTAAATTGAATGAAAGATATTCGTGACTCCTGCAAGACAAAGCATCATTGAAATAAATGAGGGAAGACGTGTCTAGCTAGATACAACCCTGATAATGCATGGAAAACTCCAGGAGCAAATGTGTTCGTGAAGTTTCACCGTGATGCCAACGGAAACCTCAGGAGATACTTAAATTGCTTCTAAAATTTATACAAAGATGTAAAGGGTTAGGAACAGGTAAGAAGAGTAAATTTGGAGGAGTTGGTCCCTCAGATCTCATGAAGCAATGTGGTGATTGCATCCAGAGAGTAAGGGGGCAGGACCATCACACGGCCAATGGAACAGTGTGGGTGGCACACTCAGAAACAAGCTGCCCTCACAGACCCTTGTAGCTCAGGTGGTCCTGCAGTGAGGGAGCAGTGCTGGCCACATTAGACACCACACAGGGAAGGAACTGTCACCTCACATCATGCACTAGCCCACGCCCCACGAAATTCATGTGCAGAAGATAAGATGTAGGACTTCTAGGGAGGAACAATGGAATAAGCCAATATTTCTTATGCAAGACACAAACACAACAGATCCAGAGTCAAACATGGATAAATTAGACTTTGTTAAAACTTGGAACTTCTCTTCATCTAAATACCATCTTGAGAACATGGAAAGTAAATCTCAGAATGCAGAAAAGATGAGCCAAGAAATCGGTGAAAAAAAAATGTGCAACACCCTTAGCAATTAGGGAAACACCAATTAAAACTACACTGAGATTTCATCTCATTCTAGTCGGAGTGGCAGCCATCAAGAATAAACAAATGATAAATGCTGGAGAGACAGAGAGAAAAGGAACACTTGTACACTGTTGGTAGGATTACAACCAGTATAGCCACTGTGGCAACCAGTAGGGAGGTTCCTCAAAAGACTAGGCGTGGAACAACGCCCTGACCCAGCTCTGCCACTCCTTGGTCCTTATCCTGAAGATTTAAAGTCAGTAGACTATAGAGACACATGCACATCTATTTTTGTAACAGCACAATTCACAATAGCCAAACTATGGAAACAGGCTAGGTGTCCATCAGTGGATGAATGGATAAAGAAAAATGTGGTAAATATACACAACGGAATTTTATTCAACTGGAAAAAAATAAAATTATGTCACTTGCAGGAAAATGGATTGAACTTGAGTCCATTAGGTGAAGTAAAATTAGATAAAAACAGAAGGTCATATGTTTTCTCTTCTATGTGGATGCTAGAGAGGAAAAAGGGAGATCTAGTTGGGGGTGTATGTGCAGGAATGTAGTGATAACCAAAGGGGGATCAGCAGAGGGAAGGAACCAGGGTGAGGGGTGTGTGTTGGGGGAAGGGTTGGGGATTGATACTGGCCAAATTATATCATTGTACTATGTGCATGTGCTAACATATACCAGCCAATTCCATCATCATGCACACCCATACAAATGGGGAAAGAAAAAGAAAAAAAAACTACAAAGTCATATGCAAAGGACATTCAAACCTGTTAGAAAAAAAATTGACAAAATTCTTGAAAAGGCACTTCAAAAAATTGGGGGGGCGGGTGGGTGGTTAAAGCCCAAAGAATCAATAAATACATCAGAATAATTTCGGCCTCCTGGGTCACTGAATTATCAATAAACGTCATGAGGAGATTACTCATGGACCCACCCAAATGGCCGAACAGATTCCTCATGTTGGTGGGAAAATGTAGTAAATGAAATTCTCTATGCTGCCGGTGGAAGTGGAAACCAGCCCAGCAACTATGGAAATTACTCTGCATTATCTTCTAAAATGAAATTTATTGAAACTCTCAGACCGACCTCAAGTTTTACATGAGCAGAATCACCTCCACAGGGAGATTCCTGGGGACTGGAGGTGTGGCCAGAGATGGAGCATATGCTTAGCAGGCACAAGGCCCTGGGTCATTTCCTAGCACCAAAAAGAAGAAAGAAAGGAAAGAAGAAAGAGAAAAAGAAAAGAAAGTTAATGACAACTTTTTTTTAAAATAGCTTCTAATATGTCTTAGGGTCGATGCTTCTCGTGGGCGGACGGATAAGTACCTATTGGCATAGTCACACAGATCACCCCCGGGCAAGTTGGAAACAGATGCACATGGGGACACAGGCATGTGTAGGTGAGCAACAAAGGACTATGGCCCTGCGCTGATTCCCTCGATGTGACTCAGAACAGACCCGGCTGACTGTGGTTTGGGCCCTGGAGGCCTGGGGGGAAGCACATGTGGGGCTCAACGGCAGGTGCAGCAGAGGACTCGGCCAATCTTGTGTTTACTCCTTGACCCATGTAGAGGTCAAGGTCACATTTGTATTTACTTTGCAATTATTTATCGGGCTCTCCGTTTCTGATGTGTGCCTTTCCCGGTGCATGGCTGTGAGGGTTCAGGTTTTAGAGAACCCTTCAAAAATCGTACGCAGAAGTCAACCTCATATTTTTTAAAGAGGAAAACTCTGTGCTATTTCATTCAGTGCTCTGTATCTTGTGACCATTTCATAAATACTGACAAATTTCCATTAGTTACCAGAGTGTCATTACCTTGAGGACAGTCTTGCTCAGAAGGTACACAAGGGGAGAGGAATCTCAAATCAATTCTCGACTATCTCCAGCCCTGTTCATTCCAGAGCCCTGGGGCAAGCGCTCTTTTGTCTATGAAATTTGCATGGTGCTACTCCAGGTCCCCTAACAATGGTGGGGGAGAAAATGAAACACTGTGGCTGTTTTGCTGCAAGCAGAGAGTATTTGTAATTATGCTGATTTATCCTTTGGTTCATTTCCCATGGTGAAATTCAGATGCACAAAGATGAGTCTGCTAAAAATGAAATAGATTGGGGGGTACCACGCTTTGCTGTTGACCTCGAAAAACACGTATAAGTGCTGAATTCAAATCGTGAATTGAATATGCTTTTAAGAACTAAATGTATCTCTTTGATTTAGGGTTCCAGTGCACCTCATCTTTATAAAATCATAAGAAACATGGAGTCTCCCAAGCTGATCCATCATCTCATATCATTTATTCTACATTAATAAACATATTCTGTTACCTGGAAGCAAAAATAGACACTTTTGAATTCCTTCATAGGAAAATATTTGCCTGCTCTTCTTATCAGAGGGATAACTATTATGGAGAAGATTGATCAGCATTAGAATAAAATATTTATCTAATTGCCTGAGGCTTCTCTTCAGGATAAGAAATTCTCCATTATCAAAGGAAGTGCATACATATCAGAGATCTTAAAGACATTCAGACACAGCTGTTGGAATCAACTTCTGCTAAGGGTGCACAGCACAGTAAATTGCAAACAGAATATATGCAAATAATTATAATCCATTATAAATATAGATTATTTTCTTTTTCCATAAACTGTGACAATCACAATAAAAAAAGATAAACTGAGGTGGGAAGAAAGAGGAGGCGTTTGGGGAGCTGAGGGAGGGCATTTATGTTTGGCTTAACTAAATTATGCACCTTTTTATCTTCTAAGTTAATGGTATTATACGCTTTGCATATTCTAATTTATTTCCCCAGACTGAAAACAGTTCTCCTTGTGCCAACCCAGCTTTCTAAGTTCTAGCACGATAATCCTGCTCCGTGGTTTTATCCTCAACTCTGTTAGCACAGATGGGTTTATTGGCATGAAATAATGAAAATCCTGCCGAGCCTGACCCTGCCGACCTGGACTCTCACGTTCCGACCTGCCTTTGGGGCCACTCTGATTCAGCGAGTGTCACTGTAGCTCCAGATCCACACACTCAAAGTCTCCTGTTGAAGCAAAGCTGCAGGGACTTAAAGGTGGTGTCCCTTACGTATCACACTGTGCCAGTATAGCCATGGGCACTGCCAACGTGAGCACTGAGATGGGGGTGTCACACAGATGGGGTCCAAATGATGTCTCCAAAATATCTTGCACCTTTTTCAGGAATATCCTGGTCAAGGTTGTCTTCCAATGTGAAGGAGAAAAGAGAAAGCAAGGCATAGGTGCAGAGAATGCAGGGGTCCAGCAGAGGAGGGGTGCAGGGGTCCCTGGGGGGTGGTGGAGGGGAACCCAGGGCAGCAATGTCCAGGAACAGAGGACATCCAGGCCAGGTGGAGTGGTCAGCAGAGTCAGGGAACTTTCAGGACAATGAAGGTTAGACCTGATATGGTCAGTTGCCTCCTCTGGAAAGTGAGCACAACTTCGTCATCTCCCAGGGGTGCCATGAGGAGTGACTCTTGTGTGTAGTTGTTGATTTCACCCCTCTGTCCCCTTTCCTAAAGGAAGAATTGCATTCCACGTGCAAAGTTTCCAATAACAGGCTCTTGCCCAGATGCATCCGAGGCAAGCTCATCAGTGATGCACCTTTTCAATTGTTTTCTTACAGTAAAGACAATATTCCTAAGGGACAGCAGAACTCACATTCATAGTCTTAAATAAATGATTTCCACTGCGGCATCTGGCCCCAGTGTGGCCTCTGTAAAGGCGGTGTCAGGGAGGAGTGTGGACAGCTGGTGGCCTTCCCTCTGCCTCTCATTATTAAAAGCCATGGCAGCAACATAGCTTATCCCATTTCAAAAGAAACTAGGAGAGTGTCTTCCCTGTAGCTTCGGATAATTTAAAATTGATCTCCTATAGCTTGTCCCACTTTTGTATTCATAGCCACAAATAAAATAGTAGCCGTGGATGGAGGCAAACGGTTCTGAGCACCTGGGATGCTGCCTTGCTATTCTCGGAGCTCACTGCCGGCATCATCTCATCTTGCCTTTGAGATCCCATCACAGAGAAGAGCAAGGCTGACCACTGTCATTCAGGCTCCCATTCCAGGCAACAGGTATCCCTGTCCCCACCATCAAACAAACTTCTGAAAGCTGAGGTGCTCGCCCCAACAGATGCACATGTGTCTCCTCATGTGCGTTTATTTATGACACACAGAAGGTGCTGAGATTTTTAAAGACTTTATTTTTAGAGCAGTGTGAGGTTCACAGCAACCTTGAGAGGAAGGTACAAAGTGTCCCCATGTGCCCTTTCCCCGCACATGTGCATCCTCCCCTGCTACCAGCCTCTCCCACCATAGGGCACGTTTGTTGGACTCCTGAGCCCACGCTGGCTCATCATTATCACCTGGGGTCCACAGACTATATCAAGTTTCATCTTCTAATCGTTGGCTTAGACAAATGTGTAACGACAGGCATCCATCATTACTGCATCCTGAAGAGTGGTTCCATTGCCCTAAAAACCCCGGTCCTCCCTGTGCAGCCCTCCCTTCTCTGTAACCCCTGGCAACCACTGATCTTTCCCTGTCTTTTGCCTTTTCCAGAATTTCCTAGAGCTGGGATCGTACAGCATGGGGACACAATTTAATTTAAACTTTTTGACAGATACAATATGCAAATATAATTTTTAAGACTAATTTAGGTCTTTGAGTAAATTTAAAGCCACATATGTAAAGTAATATATTCATTTATATTTTAACCATCAACTGTGAAAATCAGTGACATTCTTCATAAGCAGCTTTGGCACCAACATCTCAGTCTTGGTCTCAGATGGGGCCGAGTGAGTTTCCCTAAGACCATTTAAGCTAATTGAGAAAGAGCCTCCCGTAACACCCTGTGGCTGAGTACTAGCTCACAGCCTTGGTCCACTAATGCCCCTTGGGGCAGTTACCTGTGTCCTGTGTGCCTGAGGTGTCTGCTCATAGTGCAAGTGGTCACTGCACAGCATGCCCAAGGAATTTCACCATCGTGAAATCTGCAAGGTCACAGCACAGGCCCCAGGCTCGCCCTGATGGGTCAGACCTCTAGGGGTGACACAGAGGTGCTGCACTGGTTTTGTCCCCATCTTCCTGTGGGGATGACCTCACGCTTCTGCAAACCCAGCTCCAGCAGAGCTTGGTGAGGCTGTTTCCTCTGACCCTGTTGCGCTGTTCTAGACAATGCCGTCGTGACAGTACCCATATGTGAGGGCTGTCCCCAGCGATGGCTGCTGGAAGCACACATCCTGACACCAATACCTACATGTGCGTCCCTACAGCGCGAGTGATCCACTGGCCCAGCACGGGCTGCCTTTTCCCTTTGGTCCAAGGATGCTGGAAGTGGCCGCACCATCCCCTGCTTCTTTGAGTGTCAATCAAACAGCACTTGGGGCTTGAAAGTGAAACGTGGAGAATTCAGACTGTTGGAAGATTTGTCTCCAGTGTCAGGGGAAGGCCCCTCGCTGTCGGGTGCCATATGGCCTTCAGTGAGTTTTCACAGGCACGTGCCTGATGTGCTCCGACAAGCTCCGTATTACCAGAAGGCACTCCGAGGCTTCCAGCGAGTGCAAGTTCTAGGGGATCTGGGTTTCCTGGGGACCTCCGAAGCTCACCTGCCCATTTAATTTTCCCCTAGAGCACATGGTTGCTCGAAGCGTCTGCCTAGCTCAGTGGCGCCCACGTCTCATCAGAGTGCCGACTGCTGTGTTCTTCCTTCCCCCCTCTCTCCACCGTGACGGGGAGCTTGTCAGGCTTACGATATTAAGTGCCTCAGTGCTATTTTGTGTGTAGGTGAGGGCATAACATAGCAGCAACGGAAATTCCTTTGACAGACATTGATGTAAAGTTTAGGCTTAAATTTTTAAGTGGAATTATTAGGTGTACTTATGCTCTCCCATGTCCTAAATCACCTATCCCATTAAATTGAATTCTGAAGGTTGCAAAACTAGAGTCCTGGCCACGGCACGACTCTTGTGCCACTGGGCCTACTCCTAAGTACAGTCCCGCATGAGAAAGGCAGCTGAAGCCCTCGCTCTGCCAAAGCCCCTCTTGGAATCTCTCCAGCCAGATGATCCTCCCATGTCCGTGCAACAGGGGAGTTTTAAATAAGGAAATCCAACCCAGACACCGCAGGAGAGGGTCTCAGGGTTGAGGGATAATGAGGAAGCAGGTTTTTCTCATGCAAAGACAAAAGTGCCATCTTCTTAAAATGCTTAATTCAATTTGAAGGGGGAAATAATTACCTCCTCTGGCCATCATGTCGAAATGTCCATAGAGAGGAAAATGGACTTCACCCTCATTAACTCCATGGGTCAGAGCCAAAAGCTGCATTAGCCAAAAAGGCCTCTTCAAGGGCACAGCTCCCCAGATCAAAGCCTGCGCTGGAGGGAGCTGGGTGGGAGCTTTGGGGGGGGGGCTCTGCCAGCATCAGATGGTGACTTTTCCATTTTTAACAGATCTCTCTTGCACTGTGGCATAAGCAGGTCAGCAGCTGGGAGCAGAGCAGAGCAGGAATGTGGATTCCACAGTGGTTCCCTCAGCTCTCCTGGCTCCACGTGCCGAGCCTGGCGGTAACTGGTTCGTCTTCTTGTGTTGACCCCAGAGGCCGTTCACACCAGCAGGCCCTAAAACAAAGCTGCTTCATCAGCACCCCTCATCCAGGGCCTCCTTACATGGAAACCTACCTCTTGTTTGTTTGTGGTCTCAGATCACCGCTAACTCAACTTCAAATGCAAAGTTAAATACCTCCCCACACAGTGGGAAAGTGCCCAGCCAGGAACATTGTCTCACAGGCTTCATGAGCCACGTTGCTGGGGAAAACACCGTGTGACACAGCGAAACTCGCCTTTAAACAAATCCTGTCATCTGCCAGGGCAGGAAGGGGGTGTCATCTTATTTTTCTAAATACTGGAAAGCAAGCATGTGTTTCTGATAATGAAAGTTTGAGCATGATTAACAGTCATTTGGCTCACAGGGGAAGCAGGGAAGACAAAAAATCTAAATAAACTTCATATGGGTTTCAAGAAAGCTTTCTTATGGCATCTGGTGTGCTGTTTTGTATGTATCAAATCTGAAAATAAGGGAGCACTTGAAGTAAATAAATGCTTGAGGTGATGCCAGAGTGACAGCTGGGTGCTTGCAGACTGGGAACCAGGCCCTATTTACCTGTGTTCCCTGAGCCCAGTGTAGGCCTCAGATTCCACAGTGTTGGCGGGATAAAGGACAACACGGGCATCAGCAGGTCTAATGGGATCAGCAGACGGGACAGTAGCTGGGCCCAGGGAGAGGAGCCCAGGGTGGGGACCTGGCTCCGGGCTCTAATCCCAGCTTCCAGATTAACCCACACCCATCTCGGCAACCAGGACCCCTGGGAGTTTCAGGCAGGGGCTTCTCTCTGTGGCATGTCACTGTCATGGAGTTCCAGGGCAGAGAATCATGTCAGAGACTTGGAGATGGTCTCATTCAGAACATTTTATTCTAGTCACCACCGCCCACCAGTTGTTTGGTGTGAGTGCCCCAAATCAGGGGTCACTGCATGGAAATGCTTTCTTCTTATTATTGATTGATTTAAAAAGCATCAATTAAGTTCTTTAAAATCTGCCCATGGGAAGTTGGCCTGGGGTTTCAGGGTGGTGATGGCAGATTTAGAAACAAAGTTGGTAACGTGAGATACACCCATGCACCTGGCAGCCCTGATCCAGCATCTGCTGGGGCAACCTGGCAATGAGGACCTGTCCCTTGGCTCCTGGGCAATGGGGGTAGAGTTCCAGGGGAGGATGTTCTGGTGAGATATGTCCATTCTAGACACCAGGGTTGAACAAAGAAAAACAGATGACCACAAGGTGGCAGCAGGACCCACTGAGTCATCCAGGCAGGGCTGATAGATTTGCACACAGGGAGAGTCCCCTCAGGCTGAGACCTTCCAGAGGCCATGGTGCAGGGAACACAGCCCAGGAGGGAGGGGGGCAGGTGGCCCCTAGGAAGGATGGGCTCGTGTGAACAGGGGCTGCTCAGCAGCATGGTGGGGGACAACCAGGACAGAGTCCCAAAGGCAGGAGCCACTTGGGTTCCTTCATAGTAACAGGGTTTATTTTATTCCTGGGAGGTGGACATTGGGTGCACTCTGGGGCTCTGTAAAGTGGCAAAGCTCTAAGTGGGTAAAGGATGGTTTTCCGAGCTGTGTTTACAACAGTTGCAGGATGTGTGAGGTGTTGGTCTGGCGTGAGCAGGAGCTGAGGTTCCAGCCAGCAGTGAATACACAGGCACGGTCTCTGGTTCCTAAGTGCGACACCAGGGCAGCAGATCCCTGCTTCTGAGGGCTCACGGATGAGGGAGGGAGACAAGCGCCCACCCACTCCTGTCAGATGATGGGCTCTCGCAGCTGCTGCTGATGCGATTTCATCCAGCGGAGTCTAGCGTGGCCTTGGCATGTGGTCACCAGCAAGGCTCAGATTGCCTGGCCTCTTGTACGCATGCTGCTATGTAAGAACGGTCTTCCTGCCCAGGGCCATAAGCCTCCAGCAGAGTCTGAGAGAGAGGTTCTGGGACCACGCAGAGGAGACCACTCTCCTCTTACCTAAGCTGCTGAGGTAAATGTCAGCTGGCCCCCAGCGTCCACCCCTGTCTTCCTGTCAGGCTCGCACAGTGACCAGGAGAGTCCAGCAAGATGAAGGGTGACCATGTCCTCCTCTCCTAGGCCTTCTAATGGATCTCCTCGGCCCTCAGCCTCAGGCGAGGCCCCGACCCTGGATCTGCTCTTCAGATGAACCATTCTCTCCAATGGGGCCCTGATAGCCAAGGGCCTGTCCTGCATCTCATCCTCCTGCGTTTTCCCAGGGGGGACCCAGGTTTTGTGGGGTCTGGAGTGGTCACAGTAGTGAGGGCTGCATGAAGAGAATCAAGGAAAGATGTTTCATGCAAATCAAAGAGCAGGAGGGGGCCCTGTTCAGGGGGAGCCCCGTCAGCTCCATGGGGTGCCCACCTGTGCCTGCCTGGCCACCATGCCTTGAGACATTGGGTTAGCCAGGGCTTTCTAGAGGAAAAGAACTGCTAGGAGACTTGTGTGGATGGGAGAGAGAGAGAGAGAGAGAGAGAGAGAGAGAGAGAGAGAGAGAGAGGGAGAGAGAGAGAGAGAGAGGAGTGTTAGGGGACTCTCACTCCCTTATGGAGGCTGAGAGGTCCCACCAAAGCCACCTGCAGCTGGAGAGCCAGGGAAGCTGGTAGCATGGTCCTGTCTAAGTGGAAAGGCCTCAAAACCAGGGAGGTCGAGGACACCGTTGACCACTGTTAGCCTGAAAGACCAAGAGCACAGGGGGCTGCTGGAGTGAGTCCCAGAGGCCAAATGCTGGAGGACGTGGAGTTCCAGTCTCTCCAGACCTAGCTCTGGGGAAGAGCCAGTACCCTCCTTCCTGCCTTTTGTTCTCTCTGGGCCCCTCAGTTGGCTGGATGGTGCCATCCACATGGAGGGTGGGTCTCCCCCCAAGGCACAATGCATGCGCCAACCTCCCCCAAGCACTCCCAGACTTCTCCAGGCAGCCCCCTCACTGCAGCCAGGGCCCAGACCACCTGCGCTTGCCGCTCAGCAGGAGAGGGGCGGAGTCTGTGCCTGTGGGGCACTGCAAACCCCTACCACCTGGACACTGGATCCTGTCAAGTGGATGCCCCTGACCCCCTGCAGAGGTGCTGGCCCCCCTCAGGAAAGCGCTTCCTGCTTCTCTTTCCCTGGCTGACCTCCAGTCCTTCTCAGGCCTCAACTTGGGATCCTTTTCCTTAGGGAAGACAAAGGAAATTGGAAGGAAAGTGGGTGTCCTGCAGGAGCTGCTGCCAGCCAGGTGGGCAGCGAGTGGGACCAACACTGCCAACTCACCCCCCATGCAGGTCAGTAACAGGTGCTGTGGGCGTCTCTGCACTGTGCCCCTGGGACACACCCCAGGGGACAAAGCACACCTACCTAGGCTCTCCCAGTCTCTCCCTGTGATCCTCGGGTTGGAGTCTACTTTTGCACCTGGCCTGGAAGCTGCATGGAGCTGTGCGCCTTCCTGCCTCTGCCCAGCCTCTTCTTCACAGGACCAGGCATGGGGAGGCTCTGCGTGCCGTGTGAGGAGCCCATGGATGGACCAAGGTGCTGCATCTCATTGTGAGAAGGGTCAAGAATTCTGCAAACCCTCAGGATCCTTATTGGGAGTTACAGGCGTCTCCCAGCCCTATCCAGTGGAGACAGGCATGGAGGGAGGCTGCGGAGATGGCACCCTCTCCCTTCTAAGTCACCCATGGCAGTCTCTGGGGAGAGGAGACACTTGTGCCTGGAGATAACTCCCCTCCCTGGACTCCCCTTGTCCGTGATGTTTGTTGGGGATGAGCGGCAGAAGGCCTATTGTCCCTCACTGTCTGACTCTAGCAGAGCTGCCCTGGGAATGCTACCAGCAGTGACAGCAACAAAATAACTGAGAAATGGCCCAGTTATTTACATGTTCCCTGGGGTAGAGAGACCACCTGCTGCTGTCACCACAGGGCCATGCTGTTTCCTTGAGCTCCAGGCCTCTCTCTGCCCGCCCTGGGTCACCCTTTCCCCAGCTTGCTCAGGCACAGCCCAAGGCCACCACTTTCCCTGTAATCTGGGTTTCATTCTAAGGCATTGGGGTTGACATGTCCTGTCTGCTCCTTCTGCTTGTCGAAATGTGTTTATTTGCACAGAACAAAGTTCTGCAATTTCTTGCGTCAAGGTGCGAATCATTTCCCATGGTTGAATTAAAATGTGTTAATGGGAAATGGAGAACCTAAAGTGAGAACCTGATATCATGGCTGAAGAGTTCCTCTCACGTCCTCTTTGAGCTGAGGAAGCCCAAACTGAGACGTTTGGAAAGGAGAACTCAGGTGGTGACAAAGGCCACCCTGAAAGTGAACCAAGTTGGAGTCATTTTTAAAACAGATACACCTGCAGCTCCCTGGAGACCCTGAGCGGGGCCATATGCTGGGATAGAATCTCGTCCTTAATTTCTTAGAGCAATTCTACCTCTAGCAGAGATGGAGGGACACACATTTACACAGGGTCTGTGGCACTTGTGCCTTTCCCCTGGGGTGCCAAGAGCTAAATGACATCACTGCGCTAGGAGCAGAGACTCTTTCAAGGGTGCTAAAGGATTAGGGCTGACGCTCCTGTTGGGCGTCTGACCACTGCTTCTGAAGCTATGAAGCCACATGAACTCCCTCAGGTTGATGGGAATCTGTGCTCTGGAGGGAACCTTGTCCCCAGCTGTGCTTCGGATCATCTTGGATTGTTCCTGCCAACTGTGCGGACATTGCTCATCCATCTTTAACCATCTGCAGGAAGACAGAAGGTTTTTGACACATTTGCCCTGTTGGGGCCCTTGGAGAAGCTCCCAAGGGAAGTTCACTTTCCTAACAGTGTCTGAAGCCCACTAAAAGTTTTTAATGGATTTTTTTTTCCTGTGCTTTTATGTAGGAAGAGCCTTAGGTCTGGAAGAGCCACCATCCAAGTATGAGCTTGGGACTCTGCCAGTTCCCAGGAAGGACAGCAATATTTCTAACACACCTGATCTGCTTTCCTTGTAATTAAGAGGACCCTCTTGCCCGTGATGTTGGTGGGGACAAAAACCAGCCAGCAGTCATTTTCTACTGGGCTGGTGGGGAGCTCTTCTATGAAGTTCAAACAGAAAGTGAGTTGCCGAGGTGGCCGGGTCTGCCAGGCCCAGACATGGGCGCTGATGCTCAGATGGTCTCTGGACAGCCTCTCTGTTGGCCTGACCAGAGCTCAGTGGAACACATCGAAAACCAAGTCAGTGCAGAGTCCCCAGACACAGGGAGCAGAGGGAAACATGCACGTGAGGCCAAGGCAGTGTGGCTTCAACACACAAAGGACATCATCGTCCTGGCATATAAAGGGGCACCTTTGCCACTGTTTTGGTCATTGATCACCCTTGCCAGCACTATTAACAGGTCACCATGGTTATTTGCTAGACAGTTGGTATTGGCCGGGCTTGTCAGGCATAAGATACACCAGATTCCTTCAGAGCCTGACTCTGCAGCATCTTGCACTAGCCTCCAAACCCCTGGGGATCCCGATGGATGGTTACCTGAGGTAGAGGACTGTCCCCTCCTCATTCTCAGGCACAGAGAGACAGAAGAGTCTGGGCAAGCTCTGGATTCAATCACAGCCTGGCCTGAACAAATTAGAATACATCCCTCCGCAGCCCGCCCCCCAACCCCAGGGAAGGGGAAGGGCTCAGGTTGGAGATGGCACAGATCTGAAGGGCCAACCAAACCAGAAACTTCAGCTAGGAATCCCTGTGCAGAGATGGATGCTCAATCCTCTTGGGTTCAAACAATCTGACAGGTGTAAGATCTGGAAATTGAGGTTGGGTTCGAACAATCTGACAGGTATATAAAATCTGGAACTTGAGGTTGCCAGAAGAGGAAACTGATCTGAACATGAAACTTGTGCAGATAAAATGGAACCAAGAGAGAAACAAGGGGCTGAAGTCCTAGAGCCCTCATGTAAACCCCTGGATCAGGCCATACCTGAAGTAGCCATTTGTACAAGGAGTCACTGTAGCTTCTGGATTTTCTTTTTCCTGGATGATTTCCCATCATGAGAATCCCAAAGAGATCTCACAGAAGTATGTTGGTAGAGAGGAGAAGAGGCCCCTTTAGAAGCCTAATAAAGCAGTGATTTTTCTATAAAAATGCATAGAAGAGCTTTCCACATATATTTTTAGGGGTTTCATCTTATGTCTTATTAGGGAATCTGTGCCTGTCTCCAGACTCCCTGCTTCACCCAGAGTCCTCAGGTGGGCTGGCTCTTGGAATAGCAAACAGGGTTATACTCCTGGCTTCCTGCTGAGTTGGCTGCTGAAGGAATTGCTGCCCCTGAACACCCCCGCCCCCAGCAACCTGCTCCAAAATATTGCCTACACAGCTTGGGCAGAGGTGCATTTTGAGTATGTTCTCATGAGGTCTAATTTCCTGAAAATACATTAATGTGTAATATTGGGGCTCTTTTACAACTCTTTGCCAATATGTTTCCTCACTGAAGCGTTAAAATTTGTAAAGGTGACAGAGAATTCAGGGCACAAAGTGTTGTCACAAAAGGCATTTACAGCCCCACCACAGAGGACAGATGCCATGGGGACAGTCAGGAGATGGTATACAAATGAGAAGCCCCTGAAGAACGTTTTCCCTGTGAATGTTGGGAGACATGAGCAAGCCTGGGCTAAACACGCCCTGGAACACCTTGCATCCCAGAGACGGGAGCACAGCTTTGTAAATCCGGGTCCTCCAATGGGTCCACATCTGAATATCCCATCTGTTCCTCGACGAAACCTCCACTGGTACTTTCTATTTGTATCAGGGGATGCCGCCTACGTTTTTGCCATAGAGCTATCAGTGGTACTTGGTAAAGGTAACATTTCTGTCTGTGACTGTATCAAAATGCGAAGGCCACATAGCCTTCTGTACAATGGAGATCAGGCACCAATCCCAGCCCCAAACCAGGAGGATCTATAAGAAGATATTTGTCATGGGGCATCGTGCACTGTGGGGAAGGGCCTCAGGAATGGCCATCTGGGACTCTGAGCTGTGGAGAGCCTGCTGCACATTGGCAGTTGTTTCTTCTGGAAGCTTCTACAGGGATTTTAAGGTCTTTTTACTGACTGGCTTAGTCCCATCTAGGGTGTCTACAGTAATCTCCTTTGTTTAGAGCTCCTTTGGATTGGAATGGCCTATATAGGAGCTCTCCTTCACAGCAATTCCTAGATTAGTGTCTGATAGGATTACTGGGACAGTAGCCTAGCCACTTGCAAGTATCCAAGAGACCACTGCACCATGTGAGGCAGAAATACACCAACTTCCTCATCAGTGGTTTGTGAGGGCAGATTTGCCAACAGTGATTCAGCCCGAGGAGTTAAGTGCAGAGAGAAGACGTATCCAAGGTCACCCAGAAAGTTAGTGCATTTGACATTAGAACTACAAAACATCTTCATGATCCCTGGCCCGTTCTGTGGCTTGTTAATTCTGACATAGGAGAGATGGGCTGGGCCAAAAGTTGATTTCACCAAGCAGGAGGTGCAAAACTTTCCAATCTGTCATCGGAGTTGTTGGCAACATTGGCCTAAAAGAGCTCTTCCAAACCAAACGGTATCTCAGTGAATTGAGTTGCTTAAAAGTACCTGCCGAGGACAAAACTTCTCTTGATTTCCAGGGTCCCTAAAGTCACCCAAAGATGCCAGGGGCCAATTTAAAGTCCTATTACCTGGAAAACAGGCCAGGCATTGGAACTCAGGCAGTTTCTAGAAGAAAGGCAGCCCAGGGCCTTCATCTGTCTGGAAAAGAATCCACGAGGAAGACTTTTACAGCTCCTGAGAGCCACAGGTTGTGCCAAGCTGCAGAATGTTCTAGAATAAGGAAGATCATGATGTCCCCATGTCCCACTGACATCATATGCGCAGCCTTTCCCAAGTCTTACATAACAATCATCTTCTACCTCGGAAGGGTGCAGAGTGACCATTCCAGGGTCCAAGTGGAAACCAACCTGCAGCCGCATCCTGTTGGTTCACCCTGTGTTTTAAAGTCACAGTGGCCTCCAGAGCTAAGATGGAAACACTGCAGATTTTCACATAGAAATCTAGATTTTTAGAAGCTCTTGTAATTGGAAGTCCTATGTGACAGCAACCTGCAGGGCTAAGTGGCAGGGTGCCTTTAGATGTTGGAAAGTCTTTGCAGAAACTCTTATTTAAGTTTTAGTCTAGTCTCTCCATGGGTGAAGTTGAGACTCGAGTAAAAGGTGAATCCACAAGATGCTTTATTACTCATCTTTTGATCCCTCCAACTCATGAAGCTTTTGGATGCTCAGACCTGGCTAATGATCCCTGGCGTCCTCAGAGCCAGAGCCCGAGGGGCTGTCATGGGGAAGTAAGGCCACTTCCCGCCCAGGTGCCAATCAAAACCCTGTTCCATGCCCCTCTGTGTCAGCTTCCCCCTGGCAGCTGGTTGCTTCTCTTGGAAAACTTGGGCCTTTAATTTGTCCCTTTCCTTGGTAACTGTGTCCCTGTTGCTCTGCTTGGGTGAACCTAATACAATTTCCCAGAACATCTGTAACGTTAATTCAGTCCTGCCATCCTCTATTTTTAACCAAACCAAACCAAAAAAAAAAAAAAAAAAAGAAAAGAAGTGAAAAAACCTATACTAATCTTTAATTTATAACAAAGCAGTGGTGCAATAATTTTATTAAATCAAATGGGACCAAAAGAAAGACTTTGATTTTATCCCAAGATGTATTTGGCAAAACCCATTTACTATCACATTTGCTCAGTGAGTTGAATTAAACTAGCTGTTCTGCTCGCTGCTGGGGTATTGAATACAGGCTCAGCTTTCTCAACCTGCTACATTTTCCTGATCCTTAGTGAGAAAAATCCTGTGTCAAAAAGAAATACTTAGTTCAGGTAGTTCTTACCCTGAAGAACAGGTGGATTAAAATTTATTTTACTGAGCAATTACCTGCAATTTACATACCATAATAGTCCCGTCCACACACCCAAGTGAAGGCAGAGTAATGGGAATTGTAATTATTACTATGAAATGTTAGGTATCTTATTAAGAGAAATTCACCCTCTCAGGTGATTTGTTCGTGAACGAGTCTCCTGTGTGCGAAGAAGTCATTTTGAATGGGGAACAGCAGCAGGCGAGGCCCAGGTATTTGAACAGATAAATTACACATTGACACTCAGGATGGTGGATTTCTAGCTAGCCACCTCTCCCCACCTGTGTCCACTATCCCTGGGACATAAGCGTCTGCAGTTGTCCTCTGAAAGTGGCTGGAGGGGAATGTGACATGAAGTCCAGGAGCCCAGGGTGCCCGGCTTTTCTGGAGGGTGGGCAGCACTCTCAGGAGATCCCGTGGCTGATAAACACTGTTTCCGGCCCAAACTGTAGGAAATCAGTGGTGGCTTGACCCAGCCTGTGGCAAGACTTCTGTCCCCAGGTTCCCATGTCCAGGATTGCAGGATGAAACAGGGGACAAATGGCAGGTGCAATGTGGGACATAATTATGCCAAGAAACAGAGTCTCTGGATGAGAAGCAAGGTCGGCTGAATCAGGGACAAAATCACACAGGGGGGATCACCAGCTGCTTAGGGGACACGCAGGGCACCTGGGCACACTGACAGAGTTGGCAGCCCCACACCCTGGCTGCACGGCATTCAGGAAGGACCTGTCAGGCTTCTCTTTGTGTGGGGAATCATGAAGGTGCTTCCAGAGCATTCCAGAGCCCCAAATCTGCAGGTATGAGCAGAGGAGAGCGACCCAGCTTTCCTGTTTGAAGGAATTTATGGCCTGATTTTTATAACATGGAATTTTTGTAAGACTAGTATTCAGTTGGAGATTACATTCTGAGTGAGTGCTGGGGTGTATGTGTCTGAATATGTGTTCAACATGGCTTGTGCACAAGCAAGTGTTCCTGTGTGTGCTTGTGAACATGTGGACCTCTGTGCGTGCTTATGAACATGTGTACACATTTAAATATGACGTATGTGTGTGCCCATGTGTACCCATGGACACGTGGGTGTGTGGAGGTGCATGGTGCGTGTGTGTTTGACTTTGCACAGTAAGTGTACGAGTGTGGTACCTTTCTTCTGTGTGTGCACATGCACGTGGCCCAGTGGTTATGGATGACCATCTACCAACCTGACTTGTGTACTATCCCAGCTCTGCCCCTTACCTGTAGGACTGATGGCAGCCATTTCGAATGTCCATGCTTGGTTCACTGGATGTGCAGAAGAGAGGTCATAAATGAATCATTTAATGGGGACACTGAAACATCTACTGAGTGAATGGAGTTGATTTATATAAAACACTTAGCAAAGCGTCTGGTGCAGGATGAACCCTCGGTAAATGCTGGGTGTCCCTATGCTGCTGTGGTCCCCATGGTGTACTCCAAGTCCTCCTGGAAATCAGCTTCTTCATCTGCACATGGATGGTGATGACAGTGCATGCTTTAGGGGCAGCTCCGGAGAGTCAGTGAGCTAATTCCTGCAAAGTGCCAGGGAGACGGTGGAGACAGACAGTTTAGAATGGGGGGAGCTGAAGCCCGAGGCCCAGGTGACTTTCACTTTATCCCCTTAGCACTCTGAGCATGGGAAACTCTGCACCCCTCTGAGCCTCAGACTCCTCATCTTTCTGTGGGTAGAAGGAGCACCTATTTCAAGGAGTTATAGTGAGGTGGAGGCAAGGCACAGGGTGTGCTAAGGATCACAGAGTGTCACTGAGGTGTGTGATTCTAGGTTCTAGGATGTTCTGGGCTTCTGCTGACAGGGATGGATAGCACTCTTTCCTCCTGTCCCTTCCCTGGGGTTTTGGCCCTCCTGTGTCTTCTGCCAACTGTGCTAGTTCTTACCCAAGGTCTCCTTCTCCTAGACTGGCCCTGTTGCCAGGCCTTGGATGTTAGCCAGCTCATCAGCAGCCAGGGAGGATTGGAGCTGCTTTGGTTTGTAAAAGCAGCTGGGTCCATTCAGCATCCTGCTTGTGACATGGTGGATGTAGGACATTCAAATAAGAGGTTTATTGTTTGTGAAAGATCACAGTTGGGTGTTGCCTAGAAAATGAGTTTCCATGACAGTGAGCACCCTGTACCCTGGGTCAGGCAGCCCAGAGCCTTCTGCAATGAAGTGTGAGCTCCCGAGACAGATTGAGCGCCAACCCTGCCCTGCGCCACTGCTTACTAGCTGGGCACCTCTCCTGGGACCTGGGACCTGACAGATGAGAGCAAGGTGAGCCTTGCAGGTGCCCCACTGACCAGGCCAGAGAGTGTCTGGGACATTGCTCAGGGAGGGGACCCAGACTCCCCGAGCTGAGGAGACCGAACTGGGGGTTTGTGCAGGCCAAGGTGCTGGAGTTTTTCAGGCAGAGTATGAGAGGGACACACAGCAGCTCACAGGGAACTCCGAAGACCTCAGTGCATGTGAGGAGGGGCCCACTTAAGGGTGGAGACAGAAGCACCTAGTGCCAGCACTCGATGGGGATAGTGCCTCTCTGAGCTGCAGGAGAACTTCCTGGAGGGAGGAAGAAGAGGGCAGAACTATGCTTTTAAAGGAAAGGCCTTGGCCAGGGCGCTGCGAGGCCTGGATCTCCCCTGTGCCCTTGTCACCTGGTCTTCTGGCAACGTGCCCTCCTGTCCCTGGAAACCTCTGGGAGCAAAACCTGGGATTGGGGCCTCCGCCAGGCTGTGCAGGAGACATTGGTGAGAACCACGCCTGGAGCACCAACCATGCTGGGCTCAGGTCCTCAGCTCCCCAGCTCTGCCTGTGCCTGGTTCCTTGGAAATTGCTCCTCCCCTTCCTCTCTGGACAGCTTTGAGCCCTTACCCTGGGCAAGGCACTGAGGTGACCAGTGCTTTACAGCTACATTTTTACCTATGAGGTTGGTTTTCTTTCTAGCTGCATTTTCAGATGCAGAACTGATGGGAAGCCTCTTGCCCTAGGGCTGCCTTTGCTGGGGAGGCAGCCTGATGGGACTTCCTGTGGTCCACCAGGATCACAGGCTCTTGTTCCCTCTAGCTGCTGGGGTAGGGTGCTGGCTCCAGGAGTCCTACCAGGTTTCAGTGATTTGTCCCAGAGCAGGAGGGAAGAGGGCAGGTGAGGACTGCAGTTAGGTGGTGTCTGTCTCCGGATGTCTTTCCTGTCTTCCTGTCCCCTGTTCCCCTGAGAGCCCCTGCCAAAGCTGGAAAGAGGAGGCTGCCTGAATGAAGGGAAAAGGCCTGCATTTTCCTTCTGGCCAAGGTGTTCCAAAGCACCCCTTCCCATCCCAGGTCCCCTGTGGGACCCCTTCCTGGTCAGTGGGTTTACTTCAATTATAGGACGAACCCCAACGTCTCAGTTGTGAATTTGTAGGACATTGTGAGCACACCAGTGGGACGTGCCAGGCCGGCACTGTGCCAGCAAATCTTCTTCAGGTCTGTCACCAGCCCCAGGTCTCAGTCCCCAAACCCACCCATCTCTTCTGTAGTCCCAAGCCTCATTTTTATCTCTGGGTGGCCAGAGCCTATGAAGGGACAGAGGGCTGCTTCCTCCCTTAAGGAGCTCTGGGGCCTTGTGATGGCTCCTCAGAGGACTAACACTTGGGTTTCAACAAGGGTGTGTCTCTTTCCCCTCCCCCACTCCCCAGTGGGGTTGGAGAACTCCTGGTCTTTGCTGTCGCCCAGGGGTGACCACCACTCTGAGCCAGGATGGAGTAGCTATGCTGTGGCTGGGCAGGAGCGCTGTCCCTGGGTGCTCACCCACTCAATCTGGGTAAAACAAAGCCCAGAGGTGGTGGCAGCCCTGACCCTGTCTGCCTTCCAACTACAGGTCAACGAGGGCTCCGGTCCTGAGCCACAGCCTGGCTTCTTGTGCCCACACACGCTGCCCTCAGAGGGCTGCGGGTGCTCCTCCCCCTGCCCCCTCTGCCCTGTTCTCCTTCCATGTCCCACAAGAGCTCTCTGACTCTCTTCCTGTCCCCTGTGGCCCATCCCTGGTGACACCACCTGCACTGAGACTCTATCCCCTCTGCCCTCCCTATTCTCTCTGGACTTGAGAACTGGCTGCTGGGAGACTGAGTCCTCCATCCGCATCCAGCGCTGCCTGCTGCAAGGTCATGTCCATGTCCAGATAGGAAACCTGTCCCCGGATACTTCAAAGATTATTACAATGATGGGGATGGCCAACAAGCAGACTTGGAGACTAGAGAGACAGACTTGGGAAAAAAGACCAGAGTGAACCAGTTCCCAAGTTCAAAATGGGCTCTGGCCAACCTCACATGCAGAGCAGGACAGAGCGGACAGTGGTGTGACTGGAGCTCACACGAAAGCCAGCAGCACCAGGGCTTCCAGAGTTTATCCTGAGACCCTTCGGGGGACAGCAGAGCAGCCTTCAACTCAGAGAATCACCATGAGACAGGGCATAGGATTCAGGGACTATGGCCTATGTGCAGAGGACTGTTCTGCCCAATTAGGAGATCACTGGTCACTTGGAGAGCCTCCAAGAGAACCTAGGAACCAAAAGCAGGGCAGAGACTCCCATTCCTCCTGTCTCCATGACCCCGGTATCCTCAAAGTAACCTGGTACTGTGTGTGAGGGACAAGAGGGGCCCCAGCACCTGGCCCACCACGTCAACTTCTAGACCTTCCAGGTAGGAGCTACCCTCTGTCAACGCCTGGTAAAACCCAGGTGCCACTTTATGTATTTAACTCATCTTGAGTAAGTTCTCACAGGAGTTAAAAGCATTCCCATCCTGTCTCAGTGGAAAAGGACACGACATGACAAGGTTGGGATCTTGCTCGGGTGGCACAACCATGAGCCAAAGGAGGGTGCACCCAGGTGCTTGCTGCTGGGCTGCACCCCTACTCTGGACACAGCAAGCTGGCCACGGCTGTGCTGTACAGGGCACGCTGACCGACCCTGCATCTCCCACCTCTGCTCACTCCCTCCACCCTCTGTTTACATCTTCTTCTTTTCCTGATGTCCATGATGATGTCCCCCAAGCCCAGATTGCCCTCTCTCTCACCGAACTTGAAGGCTCTCAGAGGACTTCAGTGTTCCCTTTGGGCTACGGTTTGGATTCCTTGTCTCAAATACACCAGGTGGCAGTCATTTGTAGAAGACAGGATGGAGGCACCAGTCCATTTCCCTCTGACAAGCAGCACCTCTCAAGAGCTCTGTCTTGTCAGCTCACCTCTGAGCCCCGCTGGGGACCCTCTCAGAAACCTCCCCTCTCTCTGAGCTGAGGGTCCCGCTGCATGGAATTGCTAGGATAGTGGAGGGGACAGTTCTCTCCATGGTATTTCTTGCCTCTGTATTAGTCAGGGTCTGATGGCCACTTGAACAAACCTGAATCACAGTGGCTTTAGATTTATTTCTTCTTGATATTACAGCCCAAAGTGGGGAGGGGGTGGGGTGGAGGTTGTGCTCCATGCAGTCATATCCTACCAAGTTCTCTCTGCATCGTAGCCCTCTGCAGACACGCCTGAGGTCACTCTGGAGTCCTGCAGAATCTACGGGGGGCTCCCATCATCTTCACTGGCTAGAACCCAGCCCCATGGTCCCTCCCTAACTACAAGGGATGCTGGGAAATGTAGTCCTGCCCTGTGGCCTGTAGGAGAATGAAAGGCACTTGGTGAATGCATTGTTCCTGCTGTCTCCCACACCAGAGATGTGCTCTCACTCCTTGAAGTCTCTAGAATGCTCTGGTCTCAATTAAGCATCTTCTTCCAGGGCTGGCTCATGTTATGTGTAGCGATGTCTCCTTAGAGCAAAGATTAGCAAATGCTGAGGGCCAGCGCCTGTTTCCCTGTGGCCACTGTCACAGCTGGAGTGGGCAAGCACTGTGCACCACAGACACCAGGTTCTGGGGTTCCCTCCACCCCCAGGTCTTTCTTCCCAGGCGACCGGCTTCCCTCACAGCTTCCAGAGCCTACAATTCGGTGGTGCAGAAATAGCCCGAGTCGGGGACAGCAGGCCTCTGCTCTTTGTCCTCTTTACCTCCAGGGGACCCTGCACAGCCTGAGATATTCAGTCTCTGGCTCTTCACAGAAAAGTGTCTGGGGACTTCCACCCTGGAGAGAAGAACCCCGCCTTTGGAAACTGGAGAGTCTGAACTTTGCAGAATGATTTGCCACCTTGCAACTTGTGCTGGAGGAAATGGGGACTGTCAGGACCTGGAACTCAAAGTGACTCCTGCAGGCTGCAGCCTCAGGTTGTCACCCTCTCTAATGGTTCAAACTGAAAGGGGGAAAAGGAGCAAAAACATCAGGGGTTTCAGTTGATGTAGGAGAAGTTGGTGATTCTATTCCAGGGTGATTTGTTCAAATTGGGATGGGGACAGAGAGGGAGTGATCTTTAAAAAATGAAGGCAGAACTTTATTTTCACCCACATATTTGGAAGCACAGACTCCAGTTACCGTTCTCCTTGATCAGGTTCTGACAATGGCATGGGCATAAGGAACCACTCAGCTTTGGCTTCCACGAAGCTTGGTGTTTGACTGAAGCTCCATGTAGTCCATCCTCATCAGGAGAGCTGAGTCCAAGGAGCTCTGCGGTGGCATCAGATAGGACCCCACCCTGAGGGCTGTCAGACTCTCTCTCTCCCTCGCTCCCTGTTTCCCATCTGCTCTCCCTCTCCTCTTCTTTTCTTTTCCCATCTAAAGCAATTTCAAACCCAGGTGTCCACAGGTTTAGTTCACCCTACTCCATCTTCTGTGGCCCCAGCACAGTGTCCCTTGGTGGCTTCTCTTGTGTTTTCTCCCCACCATCCCCTACTGCAGAGTATCCCTGTGTGTGAAGTGGACCTTGGGGGACACCTTCAAATGGGATGTGGTTATGGTTCATATGTGTGTGTGCTTTAAACACAGAGGTGCCATGTTGCGTCTGGATCTTGCTCTCCTTGTCTTTTCCTGCAAGCTTTTGGGGACAGCCCCAATATGTTGTGCTGGCCCTAGTCTTCATCTCTGCTGGTTCCCAGGAATGGGCTCTGGTCCTTCCTGCACATCCTGTCCACACCTCCCAGGTGGCCACTGTCCACTTCCCCAGTCACCCCTCGGTCTGCTCTGTTAGTGTGAGCCATTGCCTGAAGGTGGGCTTCCACACAGACCATAGATGGTGGCTCTTCATCTTCGAAATCAAAATATTAAAGATTCCAAGGTCCAAGAATTTTCCATAAACCATTAACTTCAACTCATAAATCTTTATAATCTATTTTCAAATCTAACACTTTTGAACATTCATTTTAAAAGAAATTTAAAAATCTTAACTATGTGGAAGTGAAGATACTGGAGTAAGTTTGGGCAGCACACCTGGACCCCTCCAAAGCTCAGAGGAAGGAATATAGAGAACAGCTCCTGGGGAGGGGTGGCTGTTATGGGTTAGATCAGAGGTGTCCTCCGGAAGCTCATGTGTGAGACAACACAAGGTTGGCGGTGAACAAGTGGCCTTGAGATCCTTAACCTAACGGTGCAATAATCCCCTCGTAGGGATTACCTGGGGGGTAGTGGAAGGCAGGTGGGGTGTGGCTAGAGGAGGGGGTCCCTGGATCCCTATATCTTTAGGGTTCACATTTTGTCTATGGTGAGGGGAGCCCTCTGTTCCCTGGTGCCTTGTTCCCACCTGCTTCCCTCTGTCATGCTCTTCCACCATGTTGTTCTGCCTCATCTCAGGCCCCGAGGAGGAATGAAGGTGGCCAACCATGGGCCATCTACGAATGGAGACCTCTGAATCCCAAATAAACATTTCCTCCTCTAATTGTTCTTATTAGGTCTTTTGGTCTCAGAAAAACAACAACAAAACAGCTGACTAAAACAGGGGCAGTGTCTATATCTAAATACTGTACAGTTTGAGACATAGGGGGGAAATTGGAGTGTGATGACCAGGGCAGAAAATGATGTCAAACGTCATTTTGACATCAATCCCTGGCCAAGGTGGAGTCAGTGGGAGGGGCAGCAGAGAGAGAGAGGGAAGCAAAGCAAGAGAAACTGGACAGGAAAGACGGTGAAGGTGGTCAAGCAGCTTCATCCAAACTGTGGGTATAGGCTGTGAGGGACAGGGTGGCCACTTTGTGCGGTTCATGCCCAGCCTCCCCAGAAGAAATGGAATAAACACATCTTCTCCCCCTTCAGAGATCAAAAAGGAGAGCCAGAGAGAGCATCCTTAAAATGGGGGGGGGTCTCGGTTTCTACCAAGAAGGAACTAAGAAAGAAAGCAGTGCTAGTGGAAAGGAAGCTTTAGTAAGAAAGCCCCTCTCCTCACAGGGACCTCTGTAAATAGCTGCAATGTCCACTTTCATCTTCCACATGTTACTTTTCATTTTGGATCAACAGATTTCTCCTTGTTCCTCTATCCTGGGCCCTCAGCCTGTTTGTGTGTCCCCTCATGCTTTGAAGTATCAACTAAAACTTTTCTGCCTTCATTTCTCTTTCTCAGTCTCTCACCAGCTCTTCTGAGTCCTGCTCTTCCCTCTTGCATTACCCGTTTGTTCTTCAGATCCCCCCACCCATCTATCTCTTCTTTTCATCTTTGTTCACATTATTCATCTTTATCTTTTTTTCTCTTTTATTTCCTTTGCCCAATTATCTTTTTTCCTCTCCCCTTTCAACCTACATATAATGTAATAGTAATTTTACTATTTTTGATAAATACTTTCTCATTCTACTCCAGAATGTTACCACGGTTTTATTTTTGGATTAGAAGAACTTCAGAGAACATTTTCAACAAATTTTTCCCCCTAAAGTTCATGAATCTGAGGCTCTTCTCTGAAATTATTGAAGTTAATAGGGTTTAGTGTCTTCTCTCAAAGTGAGGTTGATGCTGGGATTAGCTCCCTATAGTTCCTGTGGATTGCCCTGAGTCTAGGTGACTGTTTCCTCTCCGTGGGCAAATTAGGCAGCATGAGTGACACCATGCTGCAGTAACAACAATCCCAATTCCCAGTGGCCTAACAACACATTGAAGAAAAGTTTGGTATTTGTTTCTTGCTGTACCCCAATTCCCTCACAGGGGTGCCTGGAAGTCTTCTCTACAGCATCTGCACTTTAGGATCCTGGCTTCTGGAATAGCTGTCCTCTGAAATGTCACCATACAGAGAGAAAGGGAATGTGGAGATGGCTGGTTGGCATTTACAGATGCCACCTGGAAGTGACCAGTGATAGACCATAAAGTTGGGGATAAACAACCCCCTTCCCAGAGCCCATGGCCTTACAATATGGGTCTGTAACTCATCCCATCAACAGCAAGGGGGCTTCTCTGCTCTCTGGGTCTGGGATGGCCTTCTGATTGGCCTTGTCCAATGGCACCACAGCAAATGTGATGGGACCTGGGGCTCCAAAGGGATTGTCAATGGGGTTCATCCTTCATTCTCTTCCTAAAGCACACCCAGGCTAGTCTCCTGGGTGCTGAAGAACTCTGACCACCAGCTCTACTCAGGCCTGTGGTGAGGCTGACTCTAGGTGGATTGGCCAGGTGCTGTGGACACTTGAATGAGACTATGTTGGATCAGCAGAGCCAGGACCAGATCAGCTGAATGGCTGAGAGACACACAGATGCATGAGCAACAAAATTGTTAGTTGTTTTGAGGCTCTAAGTTTTGGTATGTTTTGTTATGCAGCTGTAGCCAACCAATACGTAAGATTTCATTTCTACTCAACTTTCACTTCCCCGTAGAAAATTGCACAGCCAAACCCAACTTCAAGAAAGAGGGAATAAAATGCTGGAAAATGCCCAGAGAATAGCTGGGTACACTGGTTGGACAGCAGAAATAACCAGCAGAGGTGGATACTCAAGGAATCAGAGCTCAAAGAGTCAGAAAACCAAAGAAAGGCAGATGTAGAAGTATATATCACACACTTTGGTTCCTGAGTCCAAAACCCGGAACAATGCAGACAAAACTGCCATTGTTTCTTTATGACAAGAAGTAACTTCAATACTCTCCACCTATAGGGAGGGAGATAGTGCTCTTTAAACATAAGAGAGAACAAAGTCAGCCACAAACCCCGACAGGTAAGAGATGACATAACATGGCTGCACCTACTGTATGTCAACCTGATTTTCCTTCTACGTCTGCACGGCCAAAGCCTAGCAGAAGGCTTCCTTTCAGCCCTGCCCTGGCTCTCCATGATCCAGAGTCTGACACTGTCCCCAAGGATACAGGGAGGGCTCTCTGGTCCCAGGTTCTTGCTGTGTTCTTATTTGACGTTTCTCTGAAGCTGTGGATTTGGGGAAACAGGCAGGAGAGGGGACCGTTGGTGAGATTTCCCATGGCCCCCACACCTTTTTTATTCTGGCTGCCCCTGAGAATCTTGTGGGCAAGGGTAACTGACAACTGTGGCCCAAGGGCCTCCCATGCCCCCATGGACCAGGTGAACTAGAATCTCTCCCGGGGGACCTAGGAAAGCTGCCTTTCCTAGCAGAATCCCCCCAGAGATGCTTAAGTGCTATTTTGAGGCATGCCTAGGTGTTTTCATACTTTGGAATCTTCTTTATTAAAAATATACAAAGTTATAAATGAAAAAAGTATAAAAGTCAATACTTATTTGGAAGCTGAAAAGAAATCACACAAAATCACACATTTTGAGAAGCTAAGGAATACCACGACCATTACGAGATTTAGAAAGACTGTAAGACATTTTTATTAATTAGCTGCCTCATACAAATATAAGATTTTAACTTCCCACACACCCAATTCATTCTTGTCTGCATATTCTTTGATTCAAAGTTTATGGCATAGATTTTGTCATATAAATTTCTACAGCAAAAATAAATTCAGTTATCTTTATTTTAGTAAAAGTGATAAAATTGCTTTAGTTTTAACATAAAACTAATTTACTTATTGGAATGCATAAAAATGAATTCTTTGCTAACATTTTTGATAAAATATTATGAAATATCCACATTAGTCTAACAAAATAGAAAAATATACACATATGTACAATATATCCATCTGTATGCATATGTATAGTTTTCTACATTTATATTTGTATGTTTGTAATCATCATCTGTTTATTTACCTATGAATGATGTATAAATAGCAGTATGTGTTTTATATTTGAGTCTTCTTGGGCTGCTATAAGAAAATACCATTCACTGGTTAGCTAAAAAACAAGAAATGTTTCTTACAGTTCTGGAGACCAGAAGTTTCTCATCAAAGTCTGACAGGGTTGGCTCCTGGCACAGGCCTCCTTCCTCCTGTGTCCTCACCTGGTCTTTGCTTGATATGTGTGCCATGGAGACGCAGACATAGATTTGCCCACAGTTCTTTTTTGTCCCCCAAAGGCTCCTGTGTTGACCCTCTGGCCCCAGCATAGCAGTAGGGGCCTGAACTCATCAGTGGATGAAGCCATCGAGGATTCCTATTGGACGGCATTACTGGGTGGTGGAAGCTGAAGGAGCTGGGACCCAGGTGGAGGGAGTAGGTGGGTGGGGCCTGCCCTGGCGGGGTTTTGCTTGTCCCTGGCCCTACCTTCTTTCCCCACTGTTGTTTTCTCTCCTGGCCTCTGTGAGCTGAGCTGCCTTCCTTCATGGCACCCTCCTGCTTCATGTCCTGCCTCCCCATGGACCCACTTGGTGAAACCAGCCAACCCTGGACCAGAGTCCACGTTTCCTTCTTTCAGTTGCTTAACTCAGGTGTTTTGCTGTAGTGATGAAAACCTGACGAAGGCCTCCAGTGGCCTGGTGCAGAGTGTGTTTCTGGGTTTTAGGTCCTTGTCCTGGGAAGCCAAAGGCCTTATCAGAGCTTGGCAATCTTCCTCTTTATCTCTTCCAAAGCTCCACTTCTGTTTTGGGAAACGTGTTTTGGTGCATTGAGGCCACGTGGCCTTGTGAGGCCCTGCCGTGGGCTGGGGCAGGAGCCAGGCGGCACATGTCCCAGTCCCGGCTCTGCCACTTGCCAGCTGTCCATGCCTGGGCAGCCTCCCTCACCTCTGGGCCTCATCGCTGTTCTGGGACGCAGGGAGGTCGCAGTGAGTTCACGCTGGGGAAGAGCAGAGAGCACAGCAGCAAGGGTGAGTGTGTGGGGGGGCCATCCTCACCCTGAGGACCAGCCACTGGTCACCCAAGCGGGGAGGGCATCTGCTTCCCACGCTGAGCTGGCTCCGCTGGGTGGAAAGGGGAGGAGAATGGGACTGCAAGGAGGCCTCCCTGAAAAACAGCAGAATCTCGGGTCGATTTAGCCATGGACAGGAGGAAACCCAGGAAGTGGTCAGCTTCACCCACACTTTACCTCACCTCCAGTCCACTGGAGAATGGCCTGAGGGCTGTTTCCCAGGAGACCCCTTCCCTTTTGCTCCTCCCACCCTCCCTCCTCCAATCCTGTCCTGCCCCCCTGCCCCCTGCCCTCCTCCCCCTCCCTCCATCCCTTCCTTCTTCCCTCTGTCCTCCCCTCCTCCTCTGTCCTTCCCCGTCCCCTCTCTGTCTCCCTCTTTCTTTCTCTAATGCTATTAGCTATTCATCTGCCGCAGAGCTGATATGAATGCACAAGATCGATTCCTCCAAATGGCTTTTTCCTAAGAGATGATAGATTGCTTTTCTCCGTCAGTGCAAACAAGAAATTGAAACAGATGAGGCATGTCTGGAAACCCTCACAGCAGAGTATTCTGGCTTGGGAAGCGTTGGCCTCTGGACAAACTTGGAGGCACACTCCTGGTCCACGGCTGGAGGGGAGGCTGGGTCAGCTCTGCAGGTCTGAGGCAGGTATGGGGCTCTCTCCTGAAGCCTCCTGCTCGCTCCAGATGCCATGAGTTTGCTTTTGCAAGTCCTTCCCCAAGTATCCACCGTCTGGCCCTTCAAGCATGAGTGACAGGTGGCTTCAGTGGATTCAGGGAAGACCAGCAGGAAAGAAAGGGGAAAACCTCATCCTCACTGGAAAACCAATAAGACAGTAAATTTTGCAGACTGTGGACTGAAAACACTTGCATCATTGCAGATATAAAGTCTGCTTTTGTCGGGTAGAATGAGATACTCCGTGTCCACCACCATGAATTCAGCAGGAGCGAAAGGGACTGTCCAAGTCTCACAATCAACTCATCAGTGTCCTCAGATCCCAGAAGTGTCTTCGGCATCTGCAGTACGTGGAGTTACCAGAGTGGCCACTTCCTACTTCTCCCAAATAAACCAGTAGAGCTCCCAGCAAGACTTCTGTGATGGCCAAAGTAACCCAGGTTTGCCATTAACTCTATCTTAGTGGTTCCTGTTGTGTCCTGTAGCTAAGACACCATGCCAGAGCCAATACAGCCCCACAGGAGTTATAGCTACAGTCTGGTAGATTCATAGAAAGTTATTTCTGATTCATAGAAAGTTCAGTCCAGTGTGGTGGGTGGTTCATTGATCAGGGTGCTCCTCCTGAGCCACCTCCACCCTCGACAAGCAGGAACAGAGTGACGAGGCCATAGACCTGGCCTTGACGTGTTGTGTGTCCCAGCTGCTCACCTTGTTCAAGGAGATGCTCACAACTGCAAGGCAGGCTGCCAAGAGAGGTTCACTGTGTGATCAGGAAGAATGGGAAAGAAATTTGGTCCACCTAATACCTCAATGGCCACCTCCAGCCTCTGCTTCTGCAGTCTTTATAAAAAGCCACGCATGATATCTGCTAGGTTAGCTAAGGGGTGGGTCTAGACTTTTAGAGAGCAGCCTCGCTACTGCCGGGGTCATGCTGAGGATCGGGGGAAGGCCCTGAAGAGGAGACCTACAGTGTTAGGAACGTCAAGATCTACAGTGGCCCTTCCTGGGCGGGGTGCAGAGGGGCTACCCGCACCCCCATCGTTATTGCAGTGACCTGCCATTACAAAGGCATTACTGCAGTCTGTGTGGAGGTGGTTTCTTTGCATTTCTGTAGTCTTGGTTGTTGATTTTGCTGTTTCACCTGCCAAAGTGGGAAGACTGGAGTGTTGTGCCTCATGGAGAGGACACAGAGAAACTCCACTAGGATCTGAGACAGAGTGAGGTCGGCCATTTCAGAGCTCATGAATCAGCAGTGTGGATTCATAAGTTCTCCTGAAGCAGAAGCACAGAAAACGAGGTGGCGTGTTGATTGAGGGATAGAACCGTTGTGATAAGAGGCTTGCAGAAAATATCCCCGTATCTCCCCTAGAGAGAAAGAAAACAGTCTAGGAGTTGATGGGAAAAAGATCATGCAGGGGGTGGTGGGGTTAGAATAAGTAAGTTCAAGTCAAAGGTCAAGTAGGTGAGGCCTTACATATGTTAATGAACTTGATTTGTCCATCTCACAATAGACACATATTTAATTAATGCATAAAATTATTTCTTCTCAATGAAGAGTCCATTTAAAAAAATAAGGAAAAAAAAACACTAAATGGTACAAAGAATTGCAAAGAAAAGAAAAGGAAACTAGCTACCCCCATAACAAGAATCGACTTCTGCCTTGGGAAATAGTGGGCCAAATTATTCCTAGCGTCTCCATCTCTGTCTGCCCTTTTGTGGTTAGTGGCCTACGATCAAGGGTAGATTCATGTCCTGCCCAATGCCCTGGCTGTTATTTCAGAGATGGTTAAACAAGAACTCTAATGACACAGCTATGAAATCCACTATTTCCAGGTTTGAAATCCAGGTAGCGGGCCTTGTTCTCGGCTGCTTGGGATATTTATGGTGCTTGGTCTCTTGGTGTTTTTATGACTCTGTGACTCATATTTTATAAGCTGTTTTACTGGGCTAATTTTCTATGCTGCATCTTGCTGGCCCACCCTAGACACCCTGCAAGTTATCTCCCTGCTCTGCCCCGGGGTGGCACATTGCACCTGTCCATCATCTGAGAGCCTCTGAGGACCATAAGCTTCCCAGGGCCTGGAAGTTCCTCTTCTACCATAATGAGCAGAGGAGAGGGAGCTCCCTTCCCTTTAACATTTCCAACTGTCCTAACAGCTATAAAGAGGCCCCATAAAATCAATGCGGTAAATGTTAAATGAGGCACCAGGTCTCCACCATGATAAATTAACATGACCAAATTAATAGCCTCCCTTTCCTTTAAAGGTCTGTCAGATCTCCCTGTGATATGTGCTGCCTGGAGCAGGACCTTGTTGTCAGTCAGGGAAGAACAAGTTATTGCAGCATTTGGTCTAAGCCTATCTCTGGATTTGAGACTGGTGAGACTACATGTACCTCAACAAACCCAACCCCAGTGAGCTCATTTATTATATTTTATTTCTGTTGGTACTAGGGGTGAAACCAGGGGTGCTTTACCACTGTGCTACATCCTCAGGCTTTTATATATTTATTTATTTTTAAATTTGAGACAGGGTCTCTCTAAGGCTGAGGCTGGCCTGGAACTTCCCATCCTCCTGCTTCAGCCTCCTGTGTTTCTGGGATGACAGTAAGGTGTGTACCCCTGCACCCAGCTGAGTTCATTCGTTTTTAAACATCACTTGGGGCTGAACTTGGAAAACAGCTCTATGCAAATCAAACAGGTGTGGCTTCTTCTGTGGAAGAGCTTGCACCCCCTTCTCTTGGTCTCAAATCCTTACAATGGAGCAGGGTAAGTGGTGACATTATCCTTCTAGGAGGGACACGTGAAGTCTGAACTGAGAATATTCTGAACCCAGGGTGACTTAGCCTCCAAATGAGCTTGGGACTGGGGTTTTTTCCCCTGTATTTTCTGGCTTTTGGAGGTATAACTGGAAAAGCCCCAGACCATCTGGGAGGAGCTGGGCACCTTGTGGACCGGACCCTTGCCATGAGTGTCTGTTAGAGGGCCCCTACCCCCGTCACAGCAGGAGAGAGGAGGGCGAAGGGAGGCAGAGCACATCCAATCTTATTCCAAACTTAGGTCTCATTTCAGGCAACATCCTAGAGGAGGCAAAGGAGGAACGACTCTCCTTCCTCCTCACTCTGGCCCCCCAAGTCCACCTTCACCTGCTTCACTCAGTCCCTTGTTAGCTGATTTTTTGCACCATCATTTATTGAGTAGAGTCTTCAAGGTATGAGTCTACATGGCCTGTGTGTCAGGAAGAGTTCGCTCCATCTCTTTCCTGTCTGTCTGTCTGTTTGTCTGTCTATCTATCTATCTATCTATCTATCTATCTATCTATCTATCTATCTATCTATCATCTGCCTTCCCATCTCCCGTTCTATCTCTGTCTTTCATTCTGTGTTTGAAGTGCACATTTTCAGACTCCCTAATCAACTTAACACAGATGTACCTCGACCTGAGCTGGTCACATCCTGATAAGCCCTCATCAATGGGAAATGTTATCGATGTAATCGAGTGTCAGAGCTTGACAGCTCAGCTTAGGGTAGAGTGTGGGTTGTGTGCCGCTGGAGTGGGTGGCCGACTGGGAGCAGTGGTTGCCACCATGGCCCCGCAGAGCAAAAGTACTAGCCCAGAAAGAGATCAAAATTCAAAATGCAAAGCACAGTTTCCCCCCAACGCTGGTTGCTCTCCCATGGTCATAAGTTGAAAACTCATCCAGTTGATGCCACCTGGACTTATTTCTAGGCATGTTCAGCCTGATGTCGTGAGAGGAGCCTCGCTGATTCTGACTAACCTCTGGGCACCCACAGGAACTCTATCAATATGTCATTCTGTCTGTGCCTTTCTGTTGGAGGTGACTCTGGGCCCATGGGACCATGCAGGACAGTGTCGTGGGCAGAAGCAGTCCTCAGGTCTCCTTTGCTGGGTGCTGTGTGCACCGAGGTCTCCTTTACATCTCACCTCCTTTGTCTTCCCTGGAGCTGACTTTTCCAGTCCATCCTGGGGAGCTAGCGCCCTGCCCCCGTGTCCCTGGGCATGCGCCCATCTCTGCAGCAGATCCTCTTTGACTGGACTTTTAGGACACAGGCAGAGTGTGTATGGGGCAGGCACGTAACTCTGTACCACGAACTGCCATTGACCCTTTTAGTGGCTTTCAGTGAGTGAGCTTCTTGCTTGGGGCAGCTTGTGCTGGACTTTTATCACCAAAAGAACCTGCCACCATGTTTGTCCTGCCTCCTGTCCTCCAGCCAACACTCGTGTAGTGTGTGGCTTTGTGATTCATAACAGTAGACTGAAACAGGGCAGAGCTGCTACCAACTGCTGCCCATGCAGCAGGCCTACTGTGCACTGCCCGCATCCTCCCCAGCAACAGGCAGCTTCGGGGCCTTGACCCTTCTGACGTTAATCAGCGTCCACCACGCCCTTTCCACACAGCATGGCCACGCAGGTGTGCCACGCTCTGCCCAGACCGGGGTGCTTCTGCAGCACAGACACGGCCTTCCTAAGGGTCCTGGTGGGAGGCAGGTTCTCCCAGGCTAGACGGAGATGTGGCAGCAGAGCCACAGTGTGGAGCCAAACCAACCCCATGGAATCGAGGTGCTCCTGGGAAATGGGCTGGGAATAGGTCCAGCCAGGTGCAGGCTGGAAGGAAGCTTGGGTCTACCTTAAAAATACCTTCCAACCTTTCCTGGTGAAGGACACATGGGAGGTGGCTGAGAGCTAGTTGGACGCGACCCTGGTGGACCTCCACTTACTAGGGATGAGTCAGGAAGGCCACCTGACCTGAGGCCGCTTCCCTCACACAGACTCGACTTTCTCACCTTAAGAGTCTCTGGCTGAGGAGTTACTAACAGCCACAACCTCATGAGTATTCTGATTCACACGCTTTGGTTTTAATAAATACATGGCCTTGAACGTTACCCAGGTAGTTTTATTTTGTATCATACATATTATCCAAACTTCTTTAAATGATTCAGTTAGAATGAAAAAGTCAGCAATCAGGCCGTTTACCTCTTCTGATTTTTCCACTCAGCCGTACCTTAAATTACTCCAATATTTTTAATCCACCACAGAAATAAATAAAAGGTTGCATCTAGCATTTAGGTCACATTGGGATTTTCTGTCTCAATAAAAGTGGTAGTTGTCTAAGAAATCCTTCCAGGCAATTGTAAATATGTCAAAATAAAGTAAAAGCGTGGCGTTGGAGACTTCGCCCACAGTAATCATTGGAAAGCAGCCGTAAGTGTCCTGTGCCTGTGATTAAACACCCCTTTGCCACGCACACTCCAACGGATGAGCTAAAGCTGACCTGGCCCTGGTCCCATTTTGAGAAACTCATTAGTGAAGAAAGGCATTTTTTTTCCTAAGCAAAGTTTTCAAGGAGATCGGAAATGAAAAAAAGCAGTAATGGTTTTATAATATAAGTTTGGCTTCCAGGGAAAGATGAGAGAGGGAAATCCCTCCTAGCCTCAGTATGTGCCAGTCCAGTCTGTGGAATGCTGGGGTTTTAGGTGGAAGACTTATGAAGGTCAGAATAATTAGGGAAATTTAAACTGGCATTAATAAAAAAAATTTCAATGTGGTAAATTTCCATATACAGAATGGACAGGAGCCTCCATATACAGGAGGCTTGACTTTCAAAGGTCTGCATTCCTGGTGGCTGGTGCTGGATTTTCCTAGCCAGGGTGGGTTCTTGGTATGCCATGTGGGAATTGGCTCGTCTAGGGGATTCTAAGGGAACTGGACCACTTTGGAGGAAGATAAACACGTTGTGGTTAGGGTGACCACCTCTCTGTAGCTAACCAGAACCAAGGGTCCTATGACAAAGTCAAGCAAGTTCTGGACCAGCTAGGGTGGTCGGGCAGCCCTTCTCAACCCTTGGGCAGCCTCCTCGGGCCAGAGCACCAAGCGCAGGCAGGTGACCCTCAGGCCTCCCTACCTAGGAGCACCTGGGAGGAGCTGCCAGGATCGACTGGGGGCCAGGGGATATTCTTACTCTGGACTTACCAAGCTCCAGGGATCTGGAGAGTTCATGGCCTTGGGAGGAAGAGGCCCCTAAACAGAGCCAGATTTGATTTACTGCCAACCAGATGGATGGAGCAAAATTATACCAGATGACATTAAGATAAAAAAAGAAATGTGCCATGAACTGCCCTTTAGCACACGGTACACTTATTGCTAAAATAAGTGCTGAATTAGTTTAAGTGGGGAGAGGAGAAATACACATCTCTGCAAAGACTATTTAGAGGATGAAATGGAGGGCATGTGCCTGGTCCTTTCCAGTTCCTCCTCCCTGTGTCAAATGGCCCTGGGACCAACACAAGTAATTTAGACGCTTGTCCAGAAAATGCCCACTCCTGAAAGATTAAACTGTGAACTAGCTAAACGGCTTTCTTATCAGGACCAACAGCTTGCTCAGTAGGACTTACTACAAGATCTCCCATCTAAAGCCTGAGGGGAGGAACAGGCTTCTCTCTGGACCCCAGGATCGCCGATCTGGTCCTCAGTGAGACCTGAGCTGGAACAGCAAGGAGCTGTCCTCTGATGACCTTTCTCATGCCCAGCAAAAAGGATTCCTGCATTCTGAAGCCTAAATTCCCATCCATCCAGCCCCAGTATCAGACCTAAGCTTCTTTTTTTTTAATTTTTTATTTTTTTTATTGGTTGTTCAAAACATTTCAAAGCTCTTGACATATCATATTTCATACATTAGATTGAAGTGGGTTATGAACTCCCAATTTTACCCCAAATGCAGATTGCAGAATCACATAGGTTACACATCCACAATTTTACATAATGCCCAATTAGTAATTGTTGTATTCTGCTACGTTTCCTATCCCCTACTATCCCCCCTCCTCTCCCCTCCCATCTTCTCTCTCTACTCCATCTACTGTAATTCATTACTCTCCTTGTTTATTTTCCCATTCCCCTCACAACCTCTTATATGTAATTTTGTATAGCAATGAGGGTCTCCCTTCATTTCCATGCAATTTCCCTTTTCTCTCCCTTTCCCTCCCATCTCATGACTCTGTTAAATGTTAGTCTTTTCTTCCTGCTCTTCCTCCTTGCTCTGTTCATAGTTGCTCTCATTATATCAAAGAAGACATTTGGTATTTGTTTTTTAGGGATTGACTAGCTTCACTAAGCATAATCTGCTCTAGTGCTATCCATTTTCCTGCAAATTCTTGGAGACACACAGAGACACAAAGAGAACCGCAGTCCTCAGGAGAAGTGCCCACACATGTCACTGGGTAGCCCCTTTTCCTGGACCAGTGATGGAAAGATTAGGGCTAAAGCAAAGGGTGTTAAATGGTACCTTCAGATCATAAACTGGTGATGTGCTGTGACGTGGACATCCACATTCAACCTGAAAGGACTCTTTTTTTAGCAGCCCCAGAGAGGCCTCAGGGGCTCTGAGAGTCTCAGAGTCTCACTGAGCCTCATAAGTGAGACACCTTTCCTCAAAAGGCCCAGGAAAGGCCAGTGGAAACTTGGAGGCAAGGCCATGCAATAAGGATCTTTACAGATCTTGCTTCTGTGGAGCAGGGTCAGGTTCTGCTGGGCTTCCCAATTTCCCGGCCTGCACAGCAGGTGTGTGGACAGTCCAAGAGCCTGCCTTGGGCTCAATTCCCAGGAGCACCCTGACCTGCAAGGCCCACCTCCAGGCAGCCCAGGTGCAAATCCTGTAAGCACTGGCCTGATGGCCCTTCCTGAAGCTCCTTGTAGAGATGTCCTTCCTCACTGGGGAAGTCCAGGGTGCTCAGTCTGCTTGGTCAGTTCATCTTTCTGCCAGTCCTCCTGGTGATCAGTCCTCCTGGTCTCTTCCTTGACAGCCCCTTTATCTGATCACCTCCATTCTTACTATATTTTCAATCCTTTTCAGGAGAGCAGCTTGCCATTTCTACGATTGCTAATTGTATTCTTAATTATCTGCTGCCTAATGAGAAATTACAAAACAATTTGGTTCCCGCAGCGAGATGAGTGACCAGAGGATAATTGCTGTTTGGGGACAGCGTTCTTAACATCTAACTTCCTTGCTGCACAGAAGAGCTTCTTCGAGGAGAGCTGTTCAGAAGGAAGCAGGTTATTGCAGGGGAGAGATGAGGCTGTGAGTGTTTGACTGCTTGTTTAATTCTGCTTTCAAATTTAGAAAGGCCAGGGAAATCCGAGCAGGGCTGAGGCTTTAGCTCGGGATCCCAGTTCACCCTGGTCAGTCCACTGCGTCTGGGCCTCGTTCAGAACTCCTGGAAGCTGCACCAACAAGCCACACCTCAGAGGAGAGGCAGCCTCGGAAGACAATTGCTTGATCCTCTGGTTTTCAGGACTGTTATTATTTGCTTTTGTTTTCCTTCGTTTTTTTCGGGCCCCTCACTCATTAGCTGGGCTCCTTCCCTCCAGGTGATAAGTGAGGGGCGAATCCATTTGGAGTGGATGAACATTAGCCAGACACCAGCTCAGGGACTTGCCTGCAGATGCCGTGGCTGGTGAGCTGCCCATTTTAATTTGATGGATACCTGAACTCACCTCTCACACACCAAGGCAGGAGGAGAGCCTTGCCAGGAGTGACAGAGACCCTGGATTGCAGAGATAACCTGAGGGCCTGCTCCAACCCCCGGAGCAGCGGACACCTTCTTTGGGCCAACCTATAGCTGCTGGTGTAAAGAGAAACCCACAGGTGACATTCCGTGCTGTTCATGTTTAAGCTTTTTGCTTGTTGACATCATAGTCAGTGGTTTTTAATATCAGAACCACCTGGAAGCCTTGAGGAACAAAAACTGCTGGGGTCGCCAGGTTTCTAATGTGGTACCCGAGATGAGGCACTGGACAGTTCCCCACGGAGACTGTGGGTCCAGAGGCTACAGGAAATTTGCTGTGTGCTATGAGGCATGCTCCTATCGGTAATGAAGAATTTCCCCTGGCAGATGCAGGGAGCTCAAGTTGTCACCCTGCACACAACCCACCTATCAAGGCTGCTCTGATCTTCACAGGTTCTCTGCAGCCCTGATGAGCACAATCCATCAGCAGGAGACACAGCAGGGCCGGGTGGTGGGGAGAAGGCACCAGAAGGGTTTATCTTGTAGGGATGCTGCAGGGAGACAGTGCCTTGACCACAGAATGCTCTTTTATTCTGCATTTTTCCTTCTCTCATCTACTTTATATACCCATGTTTACATGTGCACATCTGATTATTCCTGCGGTGGCTGTTGATGAATATAGACCCACCATCCATTTTCCAAACCCTGTGGGTCCAGCTAAAGTTCAGGATTTAAAAGTTTTCTCGGAGTTTACGAAAAACAACATTTATCAACCACGCCGTCAGGCGCCTGTGGAGGTCTGGGGCAGCACTGAATAATTGATCGCCGTAATGAGGGGGCAGCAAGTCATTCGGGAATTTACACTCAGTGGCACAAATAAAACAAGAGCCTCATGCCAATGCAGCTCAGGTTTGCTGACTAATGAGCTTTGGCATAAAAACACAAACCCCCCTGCCCCCAAGCACAGCCCTTTGGTGTCGGAGATTTTTTAAACTCAGGGGAAAGGGAAGAGATTATGGATCTGAATCTCACATTTTATTATCCAGTTTCCTGTGGGTGGACACATTTTTTGGCCAGTGGACAAATAATGCCTCAGTGGACATTCTTATATCTGTGCCTGTATGGTCCCACTGGGCAGGGGCTTTGTGCTCTTGGGGACGTCTCACATAGTATATGTTTCAGTGGCAATTTCAACTAAACACCAATGCTTTGAAGAGGATAGTAACTTGGGGTTTGAGGTTTGCTTCACAGTGGCCTAATTCCAGAATGAGGAATTCTTCTATTACCCATCCTCTCTACCTCTCTAGTGTGGTAACTGATGGGCACATCCTGAAAGGAAAGTGACGACAACACTCGGAGTCACTGAGAGATTTTTAAAGCAGCAGTGCAACAGAGGAGAAAAGAGAGAAAGAGAGAGAGAGAGAGAGAGAGAGAGAGAGAGAGAGAGAGAGAGCTCGCAAGAGAGAGAGAGGGGCCCTGCAGGAGGGAGATTTTATAGCCCAAATCTAATGGGGCCTCTGGGTCTGCAAGCTGCCTTGTTGGCACAATGTGGGGTTGAGTGTTCAGCCTTGGGGGGGGGTTGAGTGTTCAGACTTGACACAAACAGGTGATAAAGGACCAGACAGAGTGAGGTTTGAGTGTGTGGGCCATCCTGCAGCTAACATTTGTTCAGCCTGCCCTAAAGATAACATAGTTCAGCCTGTCCTAACACATACAGCTATTCAGAAATTGAAATAAGGCTTGCTCAATGAAGGAATTAAATTTTTAATTGTGTTTAATTTCAATTAATTAAAATTTAGATAGCCAAGTGTGGGTCTAAAACTTTTTCTGTATGAGGAACGTGAAAAAAGCTAACATCAACAGCAAAAATAAAATTATTCTGAAAACAAGGAAAAGTGTTTATCTCTAAACTTGAAAGAGGGCAAAAATTGGTTTCTTGATGTATAATTTGGTGGGTGGCAGAGCTGATTTTTATTCCATTTAGGAAAAGTTTAAGTGCATTTCAAGTAACCCCTTGACATCTTAAATGAATAAAGAGATGTGCAAGAAGTTTAAGTCAGCAAGTCAATTACACCTCAGTGTCAATGAATTCACAGTTTCTTTCAGGCAGCACACGCTCTTTTAAAGCACCCTTGAGGGAAACACGTTCATGGTGTAATTTCAGGCACAAT
>NW_027522127.1:0-32045 GCF_052094955.1 Ictidomys tridecemlineatus | reverse complement strand
CTTCTGCACCTCAGTCTCCAACCTCTGCTCTCTGGAACATGCTTACTGCACCCCAGTCTCCAACCTCTGCTCTCTGTAACAGTTCTTCTTCACCTCAATCTCGAATCTCTACTCTCTGTAACAGTCTTTCTGCACCCCAGTCTACAACCTCTTTTCTCTGCAAGGATCCTTCTGAACCTCAGTCTCCAACCTGTGCTCTCTTCAACAGTCCTTCTGCACCTCAGTCTCTAGACTCTGCGCTCTGTAAGATCCTTTTGCATCCCTTTTCCAACCCTTCCTCTATGTAAAAGACCTTCTGCACCCAAGTATCCAACTTCTGCACTCTCTTAAATTCCATCTGCACTTCAGTCTCCAAACTTTGCTCTTTGTAATGGTAATTCTGTACCCCAGTCTCTAAACTCTGCTCTCTGTATCAATCCTTCTGAACCTCAGTCTCCAACGTCTGCTCTCTGTAACAGTCCTTCTGCATTGTAGTCTACAACATCTGCTCTCTACAATGGTCCTTCTGCACCAAAGACTCCAAACTCTGCTCTCTCTAACAGTGCTTCTGTACTGCCGTCTCCAACCTCTTCTCTCTATAACGGTCCTTCTGCACCCCAATTGCCAAACTCTGCTTTCTGTAAGAGTCCTTCTGCACCTCAGATTCCAACCTCTGTTCTCTGTAACAGTCCTTCTAAGCCTCAGTCTTAAACCTCTGCTGTCTGCAATGATCCTTTTGCACCGCAGTCTCCAATCTCTGCTCTCTGTAACAGGTCTTCTGCACCCCAGTCTCCAAACTTTTCTCTCTGCAATGATTCTTCTGCACCTCAGTCTCCAACGTCTGCTCTCTGCAACAGTCCATCTGCACACCAGTCTCCAACCTCTGCTCTCTGCAAACATCTTATTATAGCCCAGTATACAACATCTGCTCTCTGCAACCATCTTTCTGCATCCCAGTCTCCAACGTCTGCTCTCTACAACAGTCCTTCTGCACCCCAGTCTCCAACCTCTTCTCTTTCCAACGATCCTTCTGCACCTCAGTCTCCAACCTCTGCTCTCTGCAACAGTCCATCTGCACACCAGTCTCCAACCTCTGCTCTCTGCAAACATCTTATTATAGCCCAGTATCCAACATGTGCTCTCTGCAACAATCTTTCTGCATCCCAGTCTCCAACGTCTGCTCTCTGCAACAGTCCTTCTGCACCCCAGTCTCCAACCTATTCTCACAGCTACAGTACTTCTGCACCCCAGTCTCCACCTATGCTCTCTGCAACATTTCTTCTGCACCCAAGTCTACAACCTGTACTCTCTGTAACTGTCCTGCTGCAACCCAGTCTCCACCTCTGCTCTCTGTAGCGATCCTTCTGCATCTCATTCTCCAACCTCTGCACTCTGCAACGATCCTTCTGCACCCCAGTCTCCATCCTCTACTCTCTGTAATAATCCCTTTGCACCCCAGTCTCCAAAATATCCTCTCTGTAAAAGTCCTTCTGCACCTCAGTCTACAAGTTCTGCAATCTGTAGCAGTCCTTCTGCACCCCAGTCTCAAACCTCTGCACTCATAAATGATCTTTCTGCATCTCAGTCTCAAACCTCTACTCTCTTTAATAGTCTTTCTGCACCCCAGTCTCCAACATCTGCTCTCTGCAATGATCCTGCTTCTCCCCAGGCTCCAAGCTCTGCTCTCTGCAATCGTCCTTCTACATCCCAGTTTCCAAAATCTGCTCTCTGTAACAGTCCTTCTGCACCTCAGTCCCCAAACTCTGCTCTCTGGAACAGTCCTTCTGCACCCCTGTCTCCAACCTCTGCTCTCAGTAACAGTTTCTCTGCACCCCAATCTCCAAACTCTGCTCTCTGTAACACTCCTTTTGCACCCCAGTCTCCACCCTCTACTTTCTCAAAAAGTCCTTCTGCACCTCAGTCTCAAACCTCTGCTCTCAGTAATATCTATCTGCAACCCATTCTCCAAACGCTGCTCTCTGTAAGAGTCTTCTGCATCTTATTTTCCAAACTCTGCTCTCTGTAACAGGCCTTCTGCACCCCAGTCTTCAAACTCTGCTCTCTGTAAAAGGCCTTCTGCACTCCAGTCTCCAATATCTGCTCTCTACAACGATCCTTCATCTACCCAGTCTCCGAACTCTGCTCTCTGTAAAAGTCCTTTTGTATTGCAGTCTCCAAACTCTTCTCTTTGTAATGGTCCATCTGCTCCCCAATTGCCAACCTCTGCTTTCTGTTATAGTCCTTCTGCACCTAAGTCTCCAAACTCTTGTCTGTGCAACGATCTTTCTACACCTCAGTCTCCAAACTCTGCTCTCTGTAAAAGTCCTTCTGCACCTCAGTCTCCATCCTTTGCTCTCTGTAATTTTCTTTCTGCACCCCATTTTCCAAACTCTGCTCTCTGTAACAGTCCTTCTGTATGGCAGTCTCCAACCTCTTCTCTCTATAACGGTCCTTCTGCACCCCAATTGAAAATCTCTGCTCTCTGTAACAGTCATTCTAAGCCTCAGTCTGAAACTTCTGCTCATTGCAACAATCCTTCTAAACAACAGTCTCCAAACTGTGCTATCAGTAACAATCCTTCTGTACCCCAGTTCTCCAACATCTGCTCTCTGTAACAGGTTTTCTGCAACCCTGTCTCTAAACTCTTCTCTCTGTAACAGGCCTTCTGCACCCCAGTCTCCAACCTTTGTTCTCTGCAAAAGTCCTTCTACACCCCAGTCTTCAACCTCTGCTCTTTGCAAGGATCCTTCTGCATCAAATCTGCAACGTCTGCTCTCTGTAAAATCCTTCTGCACCCCGTTCTGAAAACGTTGCTCTCTGTAACAGTCATTCTGCACCTCAGTCTCAAACCTCATCATTCTGCAACGGCCCTTGTGCACCCCAGTATCCAAACTCTGTTCTCTGCAGCTCTTCCATCTGCACCTCAGTCTCCAACCTCTGCTCTCTGCAACCATCTTATTATACCCCAGTATCCAACATCTGCTCTCTGCAATGATCTTTCTGCACCTGAGTCTCCAACCTCTTCTCTCTGCAACATTTCTTCTGCACCCCAGTCTCCAACCTGTGCTCTCTGAAACTATCCTACTGAACCCCGGTCTCCAAACTCTGCTCTCTGTAAGATACTTTGAATCCCTTTCTGCAAACTCTCCTCTCTGTAACAGTCCTTCTGCACCCCAGTATCCAACCTCTGCTCTCCGTATAAGTCCTTCTGCACCTCAGTCTCCAACCTTTGCTCTCTGTAATGGTCCTTCTGCACCCTAGTCTCCAACATCTGCTCTCTACAACAATCCTTCTACACCAAAGTCTCCAAACTCTGCTCTCTATAACGGTCCTTCTGCACCCCAATTGCCAACCTCTGGTTTCTGTAAAAGTCCTTCTGCAACTCAGATTTCAAAGTCTGCTCTCTGGAACAGTCCTTGTAAGCCTCAGTCTGAAACCTCTGCTGTCTGCAACAATCCTTCTCCACCCCAGTCTCCAAACTTTGCTATATGTATTGATCGTTCTGCACACCTTCAACCTATGCTCTCTGTAACAGGTCTTCTGCACCCAAGTCTCCAGACTCTGCTCTCTGTAACAGGCTTTCTGCTCCCCAGTCTCCAACCTCTGCTCTCTGTAACAGGCCTTCTGCAGCCCAGTCTCCAACCTCTTCCCTCTGCAAGGATCCTTATTAACCTCAGTCTCCAACCTCTGCTCTGTGCAACAGTCCTTCTGGACCTCAGTCTCCAACCTCTGCTCTCTGCAACAGTCCTTCAAAACCGCAGTCTCCAACCTCTTCTCTCTGCAGTGATCCTTCTGCATCCCAGTCTCTAACAACTGCTCTCTGCTACAGTCCTTCTGCAACTCAGTCTCCAACCTCTGTTCTCTGAAACAGTTTTTCTGAACCAAAGTCTCCAAACTCTGCTCTCTGCAATGATCCTTCTGCATTCCAGTCTCCAACAACTGTTCTCTGCAACAGTCCTTCTGCACCCCAGTCTCCAACCTCTTCTCTCTGCTACAGTACTTCTGCACCCCAGTCTCCAACCTCTGCTCTCTGCAACATTTCTTCTGCACCCAAGTCTCCAAACTGTGCTCTCTGTAACTGTCCTACTGAAACCCAGTCTCCAACCTCTGCTCTCTGTAGCAATCCTTCTGCACCTCATTCTCCAACCTGTGCTCTCTTCAACGATCTTTCTACACCCCAGTCCCCATTCTCTGCTCTTTTTAAGAATCCTTTTGCACCCCAGTCTCCAACCTCTGCTTTCTGTAAAAGTCATTCTGCACTTCAGTCTCCAATTTATGCAATCTGTAACAGTCCTTCTGCACCCCAGTCTCAAACCTCAGCACTCAGAAATGATCTTTCTGCACCTCAGTCTCCAACCTCTGCTCTCTTTAACAGTCCTTCTGCACCCCAGGCTCCAACATCTGCTCTCTGCAACGGTCCTTCTACATCCCAGGATCCAACAACTGCTCTCTGAAACAGTCTTGCTGCATGTCAGTCTGAAAACTCGGCTCTCTGCAAAAATACTTCTGCACCCGAGTTTTCAAACATTGCTCTCTGTAAAAGTCCTTTGGGACCTCAGTCTACAAAATGCTCTCTGTAATATCCTTCTGTAACCCAGTCAGGAAATTGTGCTATCTTTAACTGTCCTTCTGCACCTCAGTCTACAAACTCTGCTCTCTGTAACAGGCCTTCTGCACCCTAGTCTCCAATCTCTACTCTCTGTTACAGGCCTTCTGCACCCCAGTCTCCAACCTCTTCTCTCTACAAGGATCCTTCTTAACCGCACTCTCCAACCTTTGCTCTGTGCAACAGTCCTTCTACACCCTGTCTCCAACCTCTGCTCTCTTTAACTATCCTTCTGCAACCCAGTCAGGAAATTGTGCTATCTTTAACAGGCCTTCTGCACCCCACTCTCCAATCTCTGCTCTCTATAACAGGCCTTCTGCACCGCAGTCTCCAACATCTTTTCTCTGCAAGGATCCTTATTAACCACAGTCTCCAACCTCTCCTCTGTGCAACAGTCCTTCTACACCCCAGTCTCCAACTTCTGCTCTCCGTAACTATCCTTCTGCAACACATTCAGGAAATTGTGCTATCTTTAACAATCCTTCTGCACCTCAGTCTACAAACTCTGCTCTCTGTAACAGGCCTTCTGCACCCCAGTCTCCAATCTCTGCTCTCTGTAACAGGCCTTCTGCACTCCAGTCTCCAACCTCTTCTCTCTGCAAGGATCCTTCTTCACCTCAGTCTCCAACATCTGCTCTGTACAACCGTATTTCTGCACACCAGTCTCCAACTTCTGCTCTCTGTAACAATCCTTCTGCACCTCAGTCTCCACACTCTGTTCTCTGCAACAGTCCTTCTGCACCCCAGTCTCCAACGTCTGCTCTCTGCAACAGTCTTTCTGCACCCCAGTCTCCAACCTCTGCTCTCCGCTACAGTCCTTCTTCAACCCAGTCTCAAAACTCTGCTCTCTGCAACATTTTTTCTGCACCCCAGTCTCCAACCTGTGGTCTCTGTAACTGTCCTGCTGCACTCCAGTCTCCAAACTCTGCTCTCTGTAGCTATCCTTCTGCACCTCAGTCTTCAACCTCTGCTCTCTGCAAGATCCTTCTCCACCTCAGTCTCCAAGTTCTGCAATCTGTAATGGTCCTTCTGCACCCCAGTCTCCAACCTCTGCTCTCTGAAACGATCCTTCTGCACCTTAGTCTTCAAACTCTATTCTCTGTAACAAACCTTCTGCACCCCACTCTCCAAACTCTGCACTCTGTAACAGGCCTTCTGCAACCCAGTTTCCAAAATCTTCTCTCTGCAACGATCCTTCTTCACCTCAGTCTCCATCCTCTGCTCTCTGCAACTGTCCTTCTGCACCCCAGTTTCCTTCCTCTGCTCTCTGTAAGAATCCTTCTGCACCCCAGTCTCCAACCGCTCCTCTCTGTAACAGTCCTTCAGCACCTCAGTGTCCAACCTCTGCTCTCTGTAATGAACCTTCAGCACCTCAGTCTCAAACCACTGCTCTCTGTAACTGGCCTTCTGAACCCCATTCTCCAACCTATGCTTTCTGGATCAGTCCTTTTCACACCAGTATCCTAACTCTGCTCACTGTCACAGTCCTTCTGTACCGCAGTCTCAAAACTCTGCTCTCTGTAACGGTTCTTCTGCACCCCAGTCTCCAACGTCAGCTTTCTGTATCAGTTCTCCTCTGCTTTCTACATTAGTCCTTCTGGACCCTAATTACCAACATCTGCTCTCTGCAACAGTCCTTCTGCACGCCACTGTCCAACATCTGCTCTCTGCAACAGTCATTCTGCACCTCAGGCTGAAAACTCTGCTCTCTGCAACGACCCTTCTGCACCCCAGTCTCCTACCTCTGCTCTCTGTAACAGTCCTTCTGCACCTAAGCCTCCAAACTCTGCCCTCTGTTTGATCCTTCTGCAACCCAGACTTTAAACTCTGCACTCTGTAACAGTCCTTCTGCACAACAGTCTCAAACCTCTGCTCTCTGTAACAGAACTTCTGCAACTCAGTCTCCAACCTCTGCTCTGTGTAACAGGTCTTTTGCACCACAGTCTCCAACCTCTTCTCTCTGCAACGATTCTTCTCCACCCCAGTCTTCAACATCTGCTCTCCTCAACAGTCCATTTGCACCCCAGTCTCCAAACTCTGCTCTCTTTAAGATCTATCTGAACCCCATTCTCCAAACTCTGCTCTCTGTAACAGTACTTCTGCACCCCAGTCTCCATACTCTGCTCTCTGTAACAGTGCTTCTGCACCCCAGTCTTCAAACTCTGCTCTTTGTAACAGTCCTTCTGCACCTCATTCTCCAGCCTATTCTCTCTGAAATAGTCTTTTTGCTCCCCAGTCTCCGAGATCTGCTCTCTGTAACAGCCCTTCTGTACCACAGATTTCAACAACTGCTCTCTGTTTTGGTTCTTCTACACCCCTGTCTCCAAACTCTGCTTTCTGTATCTGCCTGTCTGAACCCCAGTCTCCAACCTCTGTTCTCTGTATCCATCCTTTTGCACCTCAGTCTCCAACTTGTGCTCTCTTTATAAGTCCTTCTGCATCCCAGTCTCCAACCTCTGCTCTCGGTAACAGTCCTAAATCGCAGTCTCCAAACTCTGCTCTCTTTAAAGGTCCTTCTGCACGCCAATTTCCAAACTCTGCTTCCTGTAACAGTTTTTCTACACCTCAGTCTCCAACCTCTGCTCCCTGTAACAGTCCTTCTGCACCTCAGTCTTAAACCTCTGCTCTCTGCATGATCCTTCTGCACCCCAGGCTCCAACCAGTGCTCTCTGTAACAGTATAAATGCACATCAGTCTGTAACCTCTGCTCTCTGTAAGATCCTTCAGCAACCCAGTCTCCAAACTCTGGTTTCTATAACAGTCCTTCTGCACCCCAGTATCCAACCTAACTATCTGTAACAGGCTGTTTGCACTCCAGTCTCCATACTCTGCTCTCTGTAGCAGGCCTTCTGCACCCCAGTCTCCAAACTCTGCTCTGTGCAATGACCCTTCTGCACCCCAGTCTCCAACCTCTGATCTCTGCAACAGTCCTTCTGCACCTCAGTCTCGCACTTCTGCTCTCTGTATGAACCTTCTTCACCCCTGTCTCCAAGCTCTGCTATTTGCAACGATCCTTCTGCACCCCAGTCTCCAACCTCTGTTCTATGTAACAGGACTTCTGCACCTCAGTCTCCAACCTCTGCTCTCTGCAACAGTCCTTCTGCACTTCAGTCTCTAAATTCTGCTCTCTGCAACAGTCCTTCTGTACTGCATTCTCCAAACTCTACTCTCTGTAACGTTCTTTCTGCACCCATACTAGAGTATCTGCTTTCTGTATCAGTCCTTCTGCAGCCCAGTCTCTAACTTCTGCTCTAAGTGTCCTTCTGCACCTTAGTCTCCAACCTCTGCTCTCTGCAACAGTCCTTCTGCACTTCAGTCTCCAACCTCTGCTCTGTGACACAGTCCTTCTGCACATCAGTCTCCAAATTCTGCTCGCTGTAACAATCCTTCTGCACCTCAGTCTGCAAACTCTGTTCTCTGCAACTGTCCTTCTACATTTCAGTCTTTAACATCTGCTCTCTGCAACAGTCCTTTTACACCCCAGTCTTCAAAATCTGGTCTCTGCAACAGTCCTTCTGCACCACAGTCTGAGGACTCTGCTGTCTGAAACTAACCTCCCGCACCCCAGTCTCCTAACTCTGCTGTCTGTTACAATCCTTCTGCACCTCAGTCTCCATCATCTGTTCTTTGTAAAATCCATCTGAACCCCAGTCTTTAACATCTGCTCTCTGTAACAGTCCTTCTGCACCTCAGTCTCAAACCTCTGCTCCCTGCAACAGCCTTCTGCACCCCAGTCTCCAAACTCTGCTCTCTATAAGATCTTTCTGCACTCCACTTTCCGAACTCTGTTGTTTCTAACATTCCTTCTCCACCCTAGTCGCCAACCTATGCTTTCTACAAGGGTCCTGCAGCACCTCAGTCTCCAAACTCTGTCCTCTGCAACAGTCCTTCTGCTCCACAGTCTCCAATATCTGCTCTCTGTAACAGTCCTTCTGTACCGCCTTCACCAAACTCTGCTCTCTGTAATGGTCCTTCTGCACCCCAGTCTTCAACCTCTGCTTTCTGTATCAGTCCTTCTGAACCCCAGTCTCCAACCTCTGCTCTCTCTTTCTATCCTTCTTCACCTCAGTCTCCAACCTGTGCTTTCTGTAACAGTCCTTTTTTACCCAAGTCTCCCACCTCTGATCTCTGTAACAGTCCTTCTATACCATAGTCTCCAACCTCTGCTCTCTGTAACGGTCCTTCTGCACCCCAATTTTCAACCTCTGCTTTCTGTAACAGTCTTTCTGAATCTCAGTCTTTAAACTCTGCTCTCCGTAACAGTCCTTCTATACCTCAATCTCCAACCTTTCCTCTCTGTAACAGTACTTCAGCACCTCAGTTTGAAACCTTTCCTCTCCACGATCCTTCTGCACACCAGTCTCCAACCACTGCTCTCTGTAAAAGTCCACCTGCACCTTAGTCTCCAACCTCTGCTCTCTGTAAAATATTCCAGCAACCTTTTCTTAAAAATCTACTCTCGGTACCAGTCCTTCTGCACCACAGTCTCCAAACAATCCTCTCTGTAACAGGCCTTCTGTACGCCAGTCTCCAAATCTGCTCTCTTAAGCAGAACTTCTGCACGCAAGTCTCCAACCTCTGCTCTCTGGAACGATTATTCTGCACCCCAGTCTTTAACCTCTGCTCTCTGCAATGATCCTACTGCACCCCAGTCTCCAACCTCTGATCTCTACAACAGTCCTTCTGCACCTAAATCTCCAAATTCTGCTCTCTGTAAGATCCTTCTGCACCACTGTCTCCAACTTCTGCTCTCTGTTACAGTCCTTCTTCACCATAGTCTTAAACCTCTGCTTGCTGTATCAGTCCTCTTGAACCCCAGTCTCAAACCTCTGCTCTCTGTGTCTATCCTTCTTCACCTCAGTCTCCAACCTGTGCTTTCTGCAAAAGTCCTTCTGTACCCAAGTCTCCCATCTCTGCTCTCTGTAACAGTCCTTCTATACCGTAGTCTCCAACCTCTGCTCTCTGTAACGGTCCTTCTGCACCCCAATTTCCAACCTCTGCTTTCTTTAACAGTCCTTCTGCACCTCAGTCTCCGAACTCTGCTCTTCGTAATAGTCCTTCTACACCTCAATCTCCAACCTCTGCTCTCTGTAACAGTACTTCTGCACCTCAGTCTGAAACCTCTCCTCTCCACGATCCTTCTGCACCCCAGTTTCCAACCACTGCTCTCTGTAACAGTCCACCTGCACTTTAGTCTCCAACCTCTGCTCTCTGTAAGATTCTTCAGCAACCCTTTCTTCAAAATCTGCTCTCTGTACCAGTCCTTCTGCACCCAAGTCTCCAACCTCTCCTCTCTGTAACAGGCCTTCTGCACGCCAGTCTCCAAATGTGATCTCTTTAGCAGGCCTTCTGCACGCATGTCTCCAACCTCTGCTCTCTTCAATGATCCTTCTGCACCCCAGTCTTTAACCTCGGCTCTCTGCAATGATCCTACTGCAACCCAGTCTCCAACCTCTGATCTCTATAACAGTCCTTCTGCACCTCAGTCTCCAAATTCTGCTCTCTGTAAGATCTTTCTGCACCGCTATCTACTAACTCTGCTCTCTATAACAGTCCTTCTTCACCCCAGTCTCCAACCTCTGCTCTACGCAACAGTTTTTCTGCACACCGGTCTCCAAACTCTGCTCTCTCCAACAGTCCTTCTGCACCCTAGTTACCAAAATCAGCTCTCTTTTACAGTCCTTCTCCACCCCAGTCTCCAACCTCTGTTCTCTGTAACAGTCCTCCTGTACTGCAGAATCCAACCTCTGCTCTCTGTAATGGTCTTTCTGCACACCAGACTCCAATCTCTGCTTTCTGTATCAGTCCTTCTGCAACCCAGTCTCTCACCTCTGCTCTATATAACAGTCCTTCTGCACCCCAGTCTCCAAAGTGCGCTATCTGCAACAGTCCTTCTGCACCCCAGTCTCCATCCTCTGCTCTCTGTAACAATCCTTCTGCACCTCAGTCTCCAAACTCTGTACTCTGCAACGTTACTTCTGCACCTCAGTCTCCAACATCTACTCTCTGTAACAGTCTTTCTGCACCTTATTCTTCAACCTCTGTTCTCTGTAGGATCCTTCTCCAACCCAGTCGCCAAACTCTGCTCTCTGTAACAGTCCTTCTGCACACCAGTCTTCAACCTCTTCTATTGGTATGAGTTTTATACTGCAGTCTACAACCTCTGCTCTCTTTAATGGTCTTTCTGCATCCCAATTTCCAAACTCTGCTTCTTGTAACAGTCCTTCTGCACCTGAATCGCCAAACTCTGCTCTCTGTAACAGTCCTACTACACCTCAGTCTCCAACAACTTCTCTCTGCAACAGTCCTTCTGCACCCCAGTCTCCAACATATGCTCTCTGCATCAATCCTTCTGTACCTCATTCTGAAAACTCTGCTGTCTGGAACGAACCTTCTGCACCCCAGTCTCCTAACTCTTCTCTCTTTAAGAGTCCATCTACACCTCAGTCTCCAACCTCTGCTCTCTTTAACAGTTTTTCTGCACCTCAGTCTCCAAATTCTGCTCTCTGTAAGATCCTAGTACACCGCTGTCTTCAACCTCTGCTCTCTGTAACAGTCTTTTTGCACCCCAGTCTTCAACCTCTTCTCTCCATAACAGTGCTTCTCCACCCCAGTCTCCAAACTCTGCTCTCTGCAACAGTCCTTCGGCACCCTAGTTACCAACATCAGCTCTCTTTTACAGTTCTTGTGCACCCCAGTCTCCCACCTCTGCTGTCTGTAGCAGTCCTCCTGTACTGCAGAATCTAACCTCTGCTCTCTGTAACGATCTTTCTGCACCCCAGTCTTCAATCTCTGCTTTCTGTATCAGTCCTTCTGCACCCCAGTCTCCAACCTCTGCTCTCTATTACAGTCCTTCTGCACCCCAGTGTTCAAAATCCGCTATCTGCAACAGTTTTTCTGCACCCCAGTCTCCAACCTCCGCTCTCTGTAACAATCCTTCTGCACCTCAGTCTCCAAACTCTGTACTCTGCAACATTACTTCTGCACCTCAGTCTCCAACATCTACTCTCTGCATCAGTCCTTTCTGATCCTTATTCTTCAACCTCTGCTCTCTGTAGGATCCTTCTCTAACCAAGTCTCCAAACTCTGCTCTCTGTAACAGTCCTTCTGCACACCAGTCTCCAACCTCTGCACTCTGTAACCATCCTTCTACACCACACTCTCCAAACTCTGCTGTCTGTAACATTCCTTCTGCACCACAGTCTCTAACCTCTGCTCTCTGCAACAGTCCTTCTGCACACCAGTCTCCAATATCTGCTCTCTGCAACAGTCCTTCAGCAACTCAGTCTAAAAACTCTGCTCTCTGCAACGATTATTCTGCACCTCATTCTCCTACCTCTGCTCTCTGTAAGACCCTTCTGCAAACCAGTCTCAAAACTCTACTCTCTGTAACAGTCCTTCTGCAGAATAGTTTTCAACTTCTGCTCTCTGTAACAGGAATTTTGCAACCCAGTTTCGAACCTCTTCTCTCTGTAACAGGCCGTCAGAACCCCAGTCTCCAAACTCTTCTCTCTGCAATGATTTTTCTCCACCCCAGTCTCCAACCTCTGCTCTCGGCAACAGTCCTTCTGCACCCTACTCACCAACCTCTGCTCTCTGTAAGATCCTTACGCACTCCAGTCTCCAACTCTTCTCTGTGCAACGATTTTTCTCCATTCCAGTCTCCAACATCTGCTCTCTGCAACAGTCCTTTTGCACCCCAGTCTCCAAACTCTGCTCTCTGTAACTTTCCTTCTGCAGCTCAGTCTCCAATCTCTGCTCTCTGTAACAGTTCTTCTGCACACCAGTCTCCAAACTTTGCTCTCTGTAACAGTCCATCTTCACCTCAGTCTCCAAACTCTGCTCTCTGTAACATTCCATCTGAACCTCAGTCTCTAAAATCTAGTCTCTGCAACGATCCTTCTGGACCTCAGTCTCCAACTTCTGCTCTCTGAAACAGTCCTTCTGCACCACAGTCTCCAGACTCTGCTCTCTGTAAGATACTTCTGCACACCAGTTTCCAAACTTTGCTCTCTGTAACATTCCTTCTCCACTCCAGTCTCCAACTTCTGTCCTCTGCAACAGTCCTGCTGCTCCCCTGTCTCCGAGATCTGCTCTGTGTACCTGTCCTTCTGTACCGCAGTCTCCAACCTCTGCTCTCTGTAACGGTCCTTTTACACCCCAATTTCCAACCTCTGCTTTCTGTAACAGTACTTCTGCACCTCAGTCTCCAAACTCTGCTTTCTGTAACACTCCTTCTACAACTCAGTCTCCAACCTCTGCTCTCTGTAACATTCCTTCTGCACCCCAGTCTCCAACCTCTGCTCTCTGCATTGGTACCTCTGCACCCCAGTCTCCAACCTTGTTCTCTACAACAGTCCTTCTGTACTGCAGTCTCTAACCTCTGTTCTCTGTAAGGGTCCTTTTGCAACCCAGTCTCCCACCTCTAATTTTTTTTATCAGTCCTTCTAGACCACAGTCTCCAAACTCTGCTCTCTGTAACCCTCATTCTGCACCTCACTTTGCAACCTCTGCTCTCTAAAACAGTCCTTCTGCAACCAGTCTTCAAACTCTGCTCTCTGCAAGAGTCCTTCTGCACCCCACTCTACATCCTCTGCTCTGTGCAACAGTCCTTCTCCACCCCAGTCTCCAACCTCTGCTCCTTTTAACAGTCCTTCTGTACTGCAATCTCCAACCTCTGCTCTTGGTAAGGATCCTTCTGCACCCCAGTCTCCAACCTCGACTTTCTGCAATGGTCCTTCTGTAAACCAGTCTCCAACCTCTGTTCTCTACAACAGTCATTCTGCACCCCAGTCTCCAACGTCTGCTCTCTGTAAGAGTCTTTGAGTCTCCAACATTTGTTCTCTGTAAGGGTCCTTCTGCACCCCAGTCTTAAATCTCTGCTTTCTGTATCAGTCCTTCTGCATTGCAGTCTCCAAACACTGCTCTCTCCAAGAATCCTTCTGCACCTCAGTCTCCAACCTCTGCTCTCTCTAACAGTCTTTCTGTACCTCATTCTCCAAACTCTGCTCTCTGTAAGATTTTTTTGCAACCCAGTCTCCAAAATCTGATCTCTGTAACTGTCCTTCTGCACCCCACTCTCCAAGAACTGCTCTCTTTAACAGGCCTTATTCACCCCAGTCTCTAACCTCTGCTGTATGTAACAGGCGTTTTGCACCCAGTCTCCGAACTCTTCTCTCTTCAATGATCCTTCTCCACCCCAGTCTCCAACCTCTGCTCTCAGCAACAGTCCTTTTACACCCCAGTCTCCAACCTATGCTCAATGTAATATCCTTATACACACGTGTCTCCAACCTCTGCTCCTGTAACACTCCTCTGTACACCAGTCTCCAACTTCTGCTTTCTGTAAGGGTCCTTCTGCACCTCAGTCTCCAACTTCTGCTCTCTGCAACACTCCTTCTGCACCCCAGTCTCCTAACTTTGCTCTCTGCAACAGTTTTTCTGCACCTCAGTCTTTAACCTGTGCTCTCTGTAAAAGTCCTTCTGCACCCCAGTCTCCAACCTGTACTCTCAGTAAAAGTCCTTCTGCACCACAGTCTCCAAACACTGCTCTCTCCAAAGATCCTTCTGCACCTCAGTCTCCAACCTCTGCTCTCTCTAACAGTCCTTCTGTACCTCATTCTCCAACCTCTGCTCTCTGTAAGATTCTTTTGCAACCCAGTCTTTAAACTCTGATCTCTGTAACTGTCCTTCTGCGCCCCAGTCTTCAAACTCTGCTTTCTGTAACCTTCTTCTGCATCTCAGTCTCCATCCTCTGCTCTATTCAACAGTTCTTCTTCACCCAAGTCTCCAACGTCTGCTTTTTTAAAAAATCTTTCTAAACCCTAGTCTCCAAACTCTGCTCTCTGTAACAGTCCTTCTACACCCCATTCTCCATACTCTGCTCGCCCCAAGGATACTTCTGCACCCCAGTCTCCATCCTCTGCTCTCTGCAGCTTTCCTTTTGCACCCCAGTCTCCAGCAAATGCTCTCTGCAACAGTCCTCCTCCACCCCAGTCTTCAAACTCTGCTCTCTGTAACAGTCCTTCAGGACCCCAATCTCCAAACTCTACTCTCTGCAACAGTCCTTCTACATCCTAGTCTAAAACCTCTGCTCTCTGCAACAGTCCTTCTGCACCGAAGTCTCCAAAATCTACTCTCTGTAACAATCCTTCTGCACCTCAGTCTCCGACCTCTGCTCTCTGCAACGATCCTTCTACATCCCAGTCTGAAACCTCTGCTAGCTGCAACAGTCCTTGTGAACCCCAGTCTACAACATCTGCTTCCTGCAACAGTTCTTTTGTACCTCAGTCTGAAAACTCTGCTCTCTGCAATAATCCATCTGCACCCCAGTCTCAAAACTCTGTTCTCTGTAACAGTCTTTCTGTAACTCAGTCTCCAATCACTGCTCTCTGCAACAGTCCTTCTTCACCCTAGTCTCCGTACTCTGCTCACACCAACGATTCTTCTGCACCCCAGTCTCCAACCTCTGTTCTCTGTAAGGGTCCTCATGCACCCCAGTCTGCAACCTCGGCTCTCTGTAACAGTCCTTCTGTACCGCCATCTCCAACCTCTGTTCTCTGTAAGGGTCCTCATGCACCCCAGTATCCAAACTCTGCTTTCTGTATCAGTCGTTTTGCACCACCATCTCCAAACTCTTCCATCTCTGAACTCTGCTCTCTGCAATGATCTTTCTGCTCCTCAGTCTCCAACTTCTGCTCTCTACAACGATCCTTTTGCACCCCAGTCTCAAACATCTGCACTCTGTAACAGTCCTTCTACACCCCAGTCTCCAACCTCTGCTCTCTGCAACAGTCTTTTTGCACTCCAATATCCAACATCTGCTCTCTTCAACATTTTTTCTATACCCCAGTCTCCAACCTCTGCTCTCTTAAACAGTCCTTCTGCACCCCACTCTCCAACCTCTGCTCTCTCTAACAGTCCTCTGCACCTCAGTCTCTAAACTCTGCTCTCTGAAAGAATCTTCTGAAACCCAGTCTCCAAACGTTGTTCTCTGTAACAGTTTTAATGCTCCCCAGTACCAAACTCTGCTCTCTGTAAGAGGCCTTCTGCACCACAGTCATCAACCTCTGCTCTCTGCAACGATCCTTCTGCACATCAGTCTTTAACCTCTGCTCTCAGCAACGGTCCTTATGCACCCCACTTTCCAAACTCTGCTCTCAACAACAGTTTTTCTCTACCCCAGTCCCCAACATCAGCTCTTTGAAAGATCCTTCTGCACCCAAGTCTCCAAACTCTACTCTCTGTAACAATCCTTCTGCACCCCAGTCTCCAACCTATGCTCTCTGTAACAATCCTTCTGCACATTAGTCTTTATCTTCTACTCTCAGCAACTTTCCTTATGCACCCCAGTCTCCAACTTCTGTTCTCTGCAACAGTCCTTCTGCACCACAGTCTGCATCATCTGCTCTCTGTAAGAGTCCTTCTGTACTGCAGTCTCCAACCTCTGCTCTCTGTAACGATCCTTCTGGACCTCAGTATCTCACATCTGCTTTCGGTATCGGTCCTTCTGCACACCAGTTTTCAAACTCTGCTCTCTATAACATTCCTTCTGCACCTCAGTCTTTAACCTCTGCTCTCTGTATCAGTCCTTCTGCACCCCTGTTACCAAACTCTGCTCTCTGAAACAGTCCTCCTGCAACTCAGTATTCAACAACTGCTTTCTGCAACAGTCCTTCTAAACCCCAGTCTCCAAACTGTGCTCTCTGGTACAGTCCTTCTATACCCAAGTCTCCATAATCTGCTCTCTGCAACGATCCTTCTGCACCTCAGTCTCCAACGTCTGCTCTGCAACAGTCTCTCTACAACCCAGTCTCCAACCTCTGCTCTCTGGAAGATCCTTCTGTACCCAGTTTCCAAATTTTGCAATCTGTAACATTGCTTCTTCACCCCAGTCTCCAACCTCTTCTCTCTGCAATGGTCCCTCTGCACCCCAGTCTCCAACCATATTCTCAAAAACAGTTCTTCTGTACCACAGTCTTCAACCACTTTTCTCTGTAAGGGTCCTTCTTCACCCCAGTCTCCAAACTCTGCTCTCTGTAACAGTCCGTCTGCACCTGACTCTGCAACCTCTGCTCTCTGCAACATTCCTTCTGCACCCCAGTGTCCAACATCTGCTGTCTGCAACAGTCCTTCTTCAACCCCTCTCAAAACTCTGCTCTCTGCAACATTTCTTCTACACCCCAGTCTCCAACCTCGGCTTTTTGTATCAGTCCTTCTGCACCACAGTTTCCATATTTTGCTCTCTGTAACAGTCCTTCTGCACCTCACTCTGCAACCTCTGCTCTCTGCAACAATTCTTCTACACCCCAGTCTTCAACCTCTGCTCTCTGTAACAGTCCTTCTGTACTGCAGTCTCCAAACTCTTCTGTCTGTAACAGTCTTTCTGCACCCGAGTCTCCAAAATCTGCATAATGTATCAGTCATTCTGCACACGAGTCTCCAACCTCTGCTCTCTGTAACAGTCTTTCTGCACCTCAGAATCCAACCTCTTTTCTCTACAAAAGTACTTCTGTGCCCCAATCTCCAACCTCTCCTCTCTGCAACAGTTCTTCTGCACCTCAGTGTCCAAACTCTGCTCTCTGTAGGATCCTTCTGAAACCCAGTCTCCAACCTCTACTTTCTGCAATGCTCCTTCTGCACGTCACGATCTTTCTGGACCCTAGTCTCCAATGTCTGCTCTCTGCAACAGTCCTTCTGCACCACAGTGTCCAACCTCTGCTCTCTGTAAGATCTTTTTGCACACCAGTTTCCAAACTCTGCTCTTTCTAACATTCCTTCTGCACCATTGTCGCCAACCTCTGCATTCTGCAAGGTTCCTGCGGCAACCAAGTCTCCAAACTCTGTCTTCTGCAACAGTCCTTCTGCTCTCCAGTCTCCAATATCTGCTCTCTGTAACAGTCCTTCTGTACCGCATTCACCAAACTCTGCTCTCTGTAATGATCCTTCTGCACCCCAGTCTCAAACCTCTGCTTTCTGTATCAGTCCTTCTGAACCCCATTCTCCAACCTCTGCTCTCTGTGTGTATTCTTATTCACCTAAGTCTCCAACCTGTGCTTTCTGTAACAGTCCTTCTGTACCCAAGTCTCCCACCTCTGCTCTTTTTAACGGTCCTTCTGCACCCCAATTTCCAACCTCTATATTCTGTAACAGTCTTTCTGCACCTCAGTCTCCAAACTCTGCTCTCTGTAACAGTCCTTCTACACCTTAATCTCCAACCTCTGCTCTCTGTAACAGTACTTCTGCACCTCAGTCTGAAACCTCTCCTCTCTATCATCCTTCTGCACCTCAGTCTCCAACCACTGCTCTCTGTAACAGTCCACCTGCACCTTAGTCTCCAACCTTGGCTCTCTGTAAGATCCTTCAGCAACACTTTTTTCAAAATCTGCTCTCTGTACCAGTCCTTCTGCACCGAAGTCTCCAAACTCTCATCTCTCTAACAGGCCTTCTGCATGCCAGTCTCCAAATCTGCTCTTTAGCAGGCCTTCTGCACGCATGTCTCCAACCTCTGCGCTCTGCAACGATCCTTATGCACCCCAGTCTTTAACCTCTGCTCTCTGCAATGATCCTACTGCACCCCAGTCTCCAACCTCTGATCTCTACAACAGTCCTTCTGCACCTAACTCTCCACATAATGTTCTCTGTAAGTTCCTTCTGCACCGCTGTCTCCAACCTCTGCTCTCTGTAACAGTCTTTCTTCACCCCAGTCTCCAATATTTGCTCTCCGCAACAGTTCTTCTGGACCCCAGTCTCCAAACTCTGCTCACTGTAACAGTCCTCCTGTACTGCAGAATCCAACCTCTGCTCTCTGTAACGGTCTTTCTGCATCCCAGACTCCAATCTCTGCTTTATGTATCTTTCCTTCTGCACCCCAGTCTCAAACTTCTGCTCTCTCTACAAGTCCTTCTGCACCTCAGTCTCCAATCTCTGCTCTCTGCAACAGTCCTTCTGCACCCCAGTCTCTAACGTCTGCTCTCTGCAACTGTCCTTCTGTACTGCAGTCTCCAAACTCTGCTGTCTGTAACCGTCTTTCTGCACCTGATTCTTCAACCTCTGCTCTCTGTAGGATTTTTCTCCAACCAAGTCTACAAACTCTGCTCTGGGTAACAGTCTTTCTGCACACCAGTCTCCAACCTCTGCTCTCTGCAACTGTCCTTCTGTACTGCAGTCTCCAAACTCTGCTCTCTGTAACCGTCTTTCTGCACCTGATTCTTCAACCTCTGCTCTCTGTAGGATTTTTCTCCAACCAACTTTCCAAACTCTGCTCTGGGTAACAGTCTTTCTGCACACCAGTCTCCAACCTCTGCTCTCTGCACCGATCCTTCTTCACCCCAGTCTCAAACATCTGCTCTCTGCAACAGTCCTTCTGCACACCAGTCTCCAACATCTGCTCTTTGCAACAGTCCTTCAGCAACTCAGTCTAAAAACTCTGCTCTCTGCAACGATCCTTCTGCACCTCAGTGTCCTACCTCTGCTCTTTGTAAGACCCTTCTGAAACCCAGTCTCCAAACTCTGCTCTCTGTAACAGTCCTTCTGCAGAATAGTTATCAACCTCTGCTCTCTGTAACAGGCCTTCAGAACCCCAGTCTCCAACCTCTTCTCTCTGCAATGATTTTCCTCCACTCCAGTCTTCAACCTCTGCTCTCGGCAACAGTCCTGCACCCTAGTCACCAACCTCTGCTTTCTGTAAGTTCCTTATGCACTCCAGTCTCCAAACTCTTCTCTCTGCAACGATTCTTTTCTATACCAGTCTCCAACATCTGCTCTCTGCAACAGTCCTTTTGCACACCAGTCTCTAAATTCTGCTCTCTGTAAGATCCATCTGAACACCAGTCTTTAACCTCTGCTCTCTGTGACAGTCCTTCTTCACACCAGTCTCCAAACTCTGCTCTCTGTAACTGTCCTTCTGCAACTCAGTCTCCAAACTCTGCTCTCAGTAACAGTCAATCTGCACCTCAGTCTCTAAAATATGCTCTCTGCAACGATCCTTCTGGACCCCAGTCTCCAACTTCTGCTCTCAGCAACAGTCCTTCTGCACCACAGTCTCCAACTTCTGCTCTCTGTAAGATCCTTCTGCACTCCAGTTTCTAAACTCTGCTCTCTGTAATATTTCTTCTCCACCCCAGGCTCCAACATCTGTCCTCTGCAACAATCCTTCTGCTGCCCCTGTCTTTGAGATCTGCTCTGTGTAACAGTCCTTCTGTACCACAGTCTCGAAACTCTGCTCTCTGTAACACTGCTTCTATACCTCAGTCTCTAACCTCTGCTTTCTGTAACAGTTCTTCTGCAACCCAGTCTCCAACCTCTGCTATTGGTAAAAGTTCTATCCTGCAGTCTTCAGCCTCTGCTCTCTTCAATGGTCCTTCTGCATTCCAATTTCCAAACTCTTCTTCCTGTAACTGTCCTTTTGCACCTGAATCACCAAACTCTGCTCTCTGTAACAGTCCTTCTACACCCCAGTCTCCAACCTCTGCTCTCTGCAACCAGTCCTTCTGCACCAAAGTCTCCAACATATGCTCTCTGCAACAGTCCTTGTGTACCTCAGTCTGAAAACTCTGATGTCTGGAACGAACCTTCTGCACCCCAGTCTCCTACCTCTGCTCTCTGTAACAGTCCAACTACACCTCAGTCTCCAACCTCTGCTCTCTTGAACAGTCCTTTTTAAACTCAGTCTCCAAATTCTTCTCTCTGTAAAATCCTTCTGCACCGCTGTCTCCAAACTCTGCTCTCTGTAACAGTCTTTTTGCACCCAAGTCTCCAACCTCTTCTCGCCGCAACAGTTCTTCTGCACCCCAGTCTTCAAACTCTGCTCTCTGCAACAGTTCTTCGGCACCCTAGTTACCAACATCAGCTCTCTTTTACAGTCCTTCTGCAACCCAGTCTCCAACCTCTGCTCTCTGTAACAGTCCTCCTGTACTGCAGAATCCAACCTCTGCTCTCTTTAACGGTCTTTCTGCACCCCAGTCTCCAATCTCTGCTTTTTGTATCAGTCCTTCAGCACCCCAGTCTGCAACCTCTGCTCTCTGTAGCAGTCCTTCTGCACCCCAGTCTCCAAAATCCGCTGTCTGCAATAGTCCTTCTGCACCCCAGTCTCCAACCTCTGCTCTCTGTAACAGTCCTTCTGCACCTCAGTCTCCAAACTCTGCACTCTGTAAAATTACTTCTGCACCTCAGTCTCCAACATTTACTCTCTGTATCAGTATTTCTGCACCTGATTCTTCAACCTCTGCTCTCTGTAGGATCCTTCTCCAACCCAGTCTCCAACCTTTGCTTTCTGTAACCATCCTTCTGCACCCCAGTCTCCAAACCCTGTTCTCTAAAAGGATCCTTCTACCCCTCACTCTCCAACCTCTACTCTCTGCAAAGATTCTTGGGCACCACAGTCTCCAACATCTGCTCTCTGCAACAGTCCTTCAGAAACTCAGTCTAAAAACTCTGCTCTCTGCAAGAATCCTTCTGCACCTCAGGCTCTACCTCTGCTCTCTGAAAGGCCCTTCTGCAACCCAGACTGCAAACTCTGCTCTCTGTAACAGTCCTTATGAAAATAGTTTCCAAATTCTGCTCTCTGTTACAGGAATTTTGCAACCCAGTCTCGAACCTCTGCTCTCTGTAACAGGCCTTCAGAATCCCAGTCTCCAACCTCTTCTCTCTGCAATGATTTTTCTCCACCCCAGTCTCCAACCTCTGCTCTCTGTAACAGTCCTTCTGCACACCAGTCTCCAAACTCTGCTCTCTGTAACTTTCCTTCTGCAGCTCAGTCTCCAAACTCTGCTCTCTGTAACAGTCCATCTGCACCTCAGTCTCTAAAATCTGCTCTCTGCAACGATCCTTCTGGACCCCAATCTCCAACTTCTGCTCTCTGCAACAGTCCTTCTGCACCACAGTCTTCAGACTCTGCTCTCTTTAAGATCTTTCTGAACTCCAGTTTCCAAACTCTGCTCTCTGTAACATTCCTTCTCCACCCGAGTCTACAACTTTTGTCCTCTGCAACAGTCCTATTGCTCCCCAGTCTCCGAGACCTGCTCTGTGTAACAGTCCTTCTATACCGCAGTCTCCAAACTCTGCTCTCTATAACGGTCCTTCTACACCCCAATTTCCAACCTCTGCTTTCTGTAACAGTACTTCTGCACCTCAGTCTTTAAACTCTGCTCTCTGTAACACTCCTTCTACACCTCAGTCTCCAACCTGTGCTCTCTGTAACATTCCTTCTGCACCCCAGTCTCCAACCTCTGCTCTCTGCATTGGTACATCTGTACCCCAGTCTCAAACCTTGTTCTCTACAACAGTCCTTCTGTACTGCTGTCCCCAACCTCTGTTCTCTCTAAGGGTCCATTTGCAACCCAGTCTCCCACCTCTACTTTCTATATCAGTCCTGCTGCACCACAGTCTCCAAATTCTGCTCTCTGTAACTGTAATTCTGCAACTCACTCTGCAACCTCTGCTCTCTGAAACAGTCCTTCTGCAACCAGTCTTCAAACTCTGCTCTCTGCAAGAGTTTTTTTGCACCCCAGTCTCCATCCTCTGCTCTCTGCAACACTCATTCTCCACCCTAGTCTTCAAACTCTGCTCACTGTAACAGTCATTCTGTACTGCAATCTCCAACCTTTGCTCTCGGTAAGGGTCCTTCTGCACCACAGTCTACAAACTCTGCTTTCTGTATCAGTCCTTGTGCACCCCAGTCTCCAACCTCTGCTCTCTGTAACAGTCTTTCTGCACCTCAGACTCCAACCTCTGCTCTCTGCTACAGTCCTTCAACGCCCCAATCTCAAACCTGTTCTCTCTGCCACAGTCCTTCTGCACCTCAGTGTCAAAACTCTGCTCTCTGTAAGATCCTTCTGAAACCCAGTCTCCAACCCCTACTTTCTGCAATGGTCCTTCTGTAAACCAGTCTCCATCCTCTGTTCTCTACAACAGTCATTCTGCACCCCAGTCTCCAACGTCTGCTCTCTGTAAGAGTCTTTCAGTCTCCAACCTCTGTTTTCTGTAAGGGTCCATCTGCACCCCAGTCTTAAACCTCTGCTTTCAGTATCAGTCCTTCTGCATTGCAGTCTCCAAACACTGCTCTCTCCAACCATCCTTCTGCACCTCAGAAACCAAACTCTGCTCTCTCTAACAGTCCTTCTGTACCTCATTCTCCAACTTCTGCTCTCTGTAAGATTCTTTTGCAACCCAGTCTCCAAACTCTGATCTCTGTAACTGTCCTTCTGCACCCCAGTCTCCAAGAACTGCTCTCTGTAACAGGCCTTCTTCACTCCAGTCTCCAACCTCTGCTGTATGTAACAGGCCTTTTGCACCCAGTCTCCAAACTCTTCTCTCTTTAATGATCCTTCTCCACCCCAGTCTCCAACCTCTGCTCTCAGCAACAGTCCTTTTGCACCCCTGTCTTCAACCTATGCTCCCTGTAAGATCATTCTGCACACCTGTCTCCAACCTCTGCTCTCTGTAACACTCCTCTGTACCCCAGTCTCCAACTTCTGCTCTCTGCAAAAGTCTTTCTGCACCTCAGTCTCCAACTTCTGCTCTCTGCAACACTCCTTCTGCACCCCAGTCTCCTAACTTTGCTCTCTGCAACAGTTTTTCTGCACCTCAGTCTTTAACCTGTTCTCTCTGTTAACGTCCTTCTGCACCACAGTCTCCAACCTCTGCTCTCTCTAACAATCCTTCTGAACCCCAGTCTCCAAACTATGCTCTCTGCAACGATCCTTCTGCACCCCAGTGTAAAAAGTCTGCTCTATGTAACAGTCCTTCTCTACCAGAGTCTCCAACCTCTGCTCTCTGTAACGGTCCTTCTGCCCCCCAGTCTCCAACATCTCCTTTCTTTGTCAGTCTTTCTGCACCCCAGAATCCAACCTCTGCTTTCAGCAACAGTCTTTCTGAACCCCAGTCTCCTACCTCTGCTCTCTGCAACATTCCTTCTGCACCCAGTATCAAACCTATGCTCTCTGTAAAAGTCCGTCTGTACCCCAGTCTCCAACCTCTGCTCTCTGTAATGATCCTTCTGAACCCCAGTCTCAAACATCCGCTCTCTGTAACAGTCTTTCTGCACCGCAGTCTCCAAACTCTTTTCTCTGTAAGATCGTTCTGAAACCCAGTCTCCGACGTCTGCTATTTGTAACTGTCCTTCTGCACCCCAGTCTTTAACCTCTGCTCTCTGCAACAGTCCTTCTTCACCTCAGTCTCCAAACTCTGCTTTCTGCAACAGTCCTTCTGCACCCAAGTCTCCAACATCTGCTCTCTGCAACATTCCTTCTGCACCCCAGTCTCAAAACTGTGCTCTCTGTGAAAGTCTTTCTGCACCCCAGTCTCCGAATTCTGCTCTCTGTAACGATCCTTCCGCACCCCAGTCTCGAACCTCTGCTCTCTGCAACGATCTTTCTGGACATAAGTCTCCAACCTCTGCTCTCTGCAACGATCCTTCTGCACCCCAGTCTTAAACCTGTGCTGTCTGCAACAGTCGTTGTGAACCCTAGTCTCCATCATCTGCTTTGTGCAACAGTTCTTCTGTACCTCAGTCTGAAAACTCCCCTCTCTGTAATCCTTCATCTGCAACCCAGTCTCAAACCTATGCTCTTTGTAACAGTCCTTCTGTACCTCAATCTCCAATCTCTGCTCTATGCAACAGTCCTTCTGCGCACAAGTCTCTAACATCTGTCTTCTTAAACAGTCCTTCTAAAACCCAGTCTCCAATATCTGCTCTATGCAACACTTCTTCTACACCCCAGTCTCCATACTATGATCGCCCCAACGATCCTTCTGCACCCCAGTCTCCAAACTCTGTTCTCTACATCAGTTCTTCTGCACCCCAGTCTCCAACCTCTGCTCTCTGAAACAGTTCTTCTGAACCACAGTCTCCAAACTTTGTTCTCTGTAAGGTCCTTATGCACCCCAGTATCTAACTTCTGCTTTCTGTATCAGTCGTTTTGAACCAAAGTCTCCAAACTCTGCCCTCTGTAACCGTCCTTCTGCACCTCAGTCTCAAATCTCTGTTCTCTGCAATCATCCTTCTACACACCAGTCTCCAAGCTCTGCTCTCTGTAACAGTCCTTCTGAACATCAGTGTCAAAACTCTGCTCTCTGTAACAATCCTTATGCATCTCAGTCTCCAACCTCTGCTCTCTGTAATAGTCCTTCTGCACCACAGTCTCCAAACTCTGCTTTCTGTAACAGACCTTTTGCACCCCAGTCTCCAACCTCTGCTCTCTTTAACAGTTCTTCTGGACACCAATCTACAAACTCTGCTCTCTGTAACACTCCTTCTGCACACCAGTCTCCATCCTCTGGTTTTTGTAAGAATCCTTCTGCACCCCAGTCTCCAACCGCTCCTCTCTATAACAGTCCTTCTGCACCTCAGTCTCCAAAATCTGCTCTCTGAAATGATCTTTCAGCAACTCAGTCTCCAACCACTGCTCTCTGTAACAGGCCTCTGAACCCCATTCTCCAACATATGCTCTCTGGATCCGTCCTTTTGCACACCACTATCCTACCTCTGCTCTCTATAACAATCCTTCTGCACTTGAGTCTCCAACCTCTGCTCTCTGAAAAGGTTCGTCTGTACCCCAGTCTCCAAACTCTGTTCTCTGCATCAGTCCTTCTGCACCCCAGTATCCAACCTCTGCTCTCTGTAAATGTCCCTCTGCAACCCAGTCTCCAACCTCTGCTCTCTGTAATAATCCTTCTGCACCTCAGTCTTCAAACTCTGCTCTCTGCAACGGTCCTTCTGCACCTCAGTCTCCAAAAACTACTCTCTGTAAATGTACTTCTGAACCCCTTCTCCAAACTCTGCTCTCCGTAATAGGCCTTCTGCACACCAGTCTCCAAACTCTGTTCTCTATAACAATCCTTCTGCACCTCAGTCTCAAAATTTTGCTCTCTAAAACGATCCTTATGCACCCCAGTCCCCAATCTCTGCTCTTTGCAACAGTCCTTCTGCACCCCAGTCTCCAACATGTGCTCTCTGCAAAATTCTTTCTACACCTCAGTGTGAAAACTCTGTTCTCTACAACGATCCTTCTGCACCCCAGTCTCCAACCTCTACTCTTTGTAACAGTCCTGATGCACATCGGTCTACAACTCTGCTCTCTGTAAGATCCTTGTGCAACCTTGTCTAAAAACTCTGCTCTCTGTAGGAGTTCTACAGCACCCCAGTCTCCAACCTCTGCTCTCTGCAACGATCCTTCTGCACCTCAGTCTCGAAACTCTACTCTCTGTAACAGTCCTTCTGCACCCCAGTCTCAAACCTCTGCTGTCTGCAACGATCTTTCTGTACACCAGTTTTCAACATCTGCTCTCTGCAACAGTCCTTCTACACCCAAGTCTCCAACCTCTGCTCTCTGCAACAATCCCTCTGCACCCCAGTCTAAAAACTCTGCTCTCTACAAGAATCTATTGCACCCCAATTTCCAACCTCTGCTCTCTGCAAAATCTTTCTGCACCCCAGTCTCCAACATCTGCTCCCTGCAACAGTCTTTCTTAACCTCAGTCTTACAACTCTGCTCTCTGCAACGATCCTGTTGCACCCCAGTCTCCAACCTCTTCTCTATGCAAAAGTCCTTCTACAGCCAAGTCTCCAACCTCTGCTCTCTGCAATGATCCTTCTGCATCCCAGTCTCTAATGTCTGCTCTCTGTAAGATCCTTCTTCACAACGTTCTCCAAACTTTGCTGTCTGTAACAGTCATTCTGCACGTCAGTCACCAACCTCATCTCTCTGCAACGCCCTTGTGCAGCCCAGTATCCAACCTCTGTTCTCTGCAGCTGTCCTTCTGGACCCCAGGCTACAAACTCTGCTCTCTGTAACAGTCCTTTTGCACCCCAGTCTCAAAAATCTACTTTTCGTATCAGTTATTGTGCACCCCAGTCTAAAACCTCTGCTCTCTGTAACAGTCCTTCTGCTCCTCAGTTTCCAACCTCTGCTTTCTGCAACAGTCCATCTGCACCCCAGTCTCCAACCTCTGCTCTCTGCAAACGTCTTATTATACCCCAGTACCCAACATCTGCTCTCTGCAACGATCTTTCTGCATCCCAGTCTCCAACGTTTGCTCTCTGCAACAGTCCTTCTACACCCCAGTCTCCAACGCTGCTCTCTGCAACCTTTTTTCTCACCTCATTCTCCAACCTGTGCTCTCTGAAACTATCCTACTGCACCCCGGTCTCCAAACTCTGCTCTCTGTACCAACCTTCTGCACCTCAGTCTCCAACCTCTGCTCTCTGCAAGGATCCTTCTGCATCCCAGTCTCCCACATCTGCACTCTGCAACGGTCTTTCTGCACCCCAGTCTCGAAACTCTGCTCTCTGTAACACTCCTTCTGTACTGCAGTCCCCAAACTTTTCTCTCTATAACGGTCCTTCTGCACCCTAATTTCCAAAGTCTGCTCTCTGTAACAGTCCTTCTAAGCCTCAATCTGAAACTTCTGCTCTTTGCAACAATCCTTCTAAACCCCAGTCTCCGAACTGTGCTATGTGTAACAATTCTTCTGAACCCCAGTCTTCAGAATCTGCTCTCTGTAACAGGCCTTCTGCACCCCAGTCTCCAACCTCTGCTCTATGAAAAAGTCCTTCTACACCCCAGTCTCAAACCTCTACTCTCTGCAACGATCCTTCTGCATTCCAGTCTCCAACGTCTGCTCTCTGTAAGATCCTCCTGCACCCCGTTCTCCAAACTTTGCTCTCTGTAACAGTCATTGTGCACCTCAGTCTCCAACCTCATCTCTCAGAAACAGCCCTTGTGCACCCCAGTATCCAACCTCTGTTCTCTGCAGCTGTCCTTCTGCACCCCAGGCTACAAACTCTGCTCTCTGTAAAAGTCCTTCTGCACCCCAGTCTCCAAACTCTACTTTCCGCATCAGTTATTCTGCACCCCAGTATAAAACCTCTGCTCTCTGAAACAGTCCTTCTGCACCTCAGTCTCCAAGCTCTGCTCTCTGTCACAGTCCTTCTGCACATCAGTGTCCAACCTCCTTTCTCTGTAATGATCCTACTGCACCTCATGTCCAAACTCTGCTCTCTGTAACAGGCCTTCTGCTCCACAGTCTCCAACCTCTGCTTTTTGTAACAGTTCTTTTGAACCACAGTCTCCATCCTCTGCTCTCTGTAAGAATCCTTTGAAATCGCTGTCTCCAACCTCTCCTCTCTGTAAAAGTCCTTCTGCACCTCAGTATCCAAACTCTGCAATCTGTAACGGTCCTTCTGCACCCCAGTCTCCATCCTCTGCTTTCTGTATCAGTCCTTCTGCACCCAAGTCTCCAAACTCTGCTCTCTGCAACATTTCTTCTGCACCCCAGTCTCCAACCTGTGCTCTCTGTGACAATCCTTCTGCACCTCAGTCTCCAACATCTGCTCTCTGCAACGATCCTTCTTCTATCCAGTCTTCAAAGTGTGCTCTCTGTAAAAGTCCTTTTGTATCGCAGTCTCCAACCTCTTCTTTTTGTAACGGTCCATCTGCTCCTCAATTGCCAACCTCTGCTTTCTGTAAGAGTCCTTCTGCACCCCAGTCTCCAAACTCTTCTCTCTTCAACGATCCTTCTTAACGTCAGTCTCCAAGCTCTGCTCTCTGTAAAAGTCCTTCTGCACCTCAGACTCCAACTTTTGCTCTCTGTAATGGTCCTTCTGCACCCCAGTCTCCAATCTCTGCTCTCTGTAACAATCCTTCTGCACCTCTGTCTCCAACGTCTGCTCTTTGTAAAAGGACTTCTTCACCCCAGTCTCCCAACTCTGCTCTCTGCAACAGTCCTTCTGTACCGCAGTCTCCAACCTCTTCTCCCTATAACGATACTTCTGCAACCCAATTGTCAACCTTTTCTTTCTGAAACAGTCCTTCTGCAGCTCAAATTCCAAACACTGCTCACTGTAACAGTCCTTCTAAGCCTCAGTCTGAAACATCTGCTCTCTGCAACAATCCTTCTAAACCCCAGTCTGCAAACTGTGCTATCTGTAACAATCCTTCTGTACCCCAGTCTCAAATATCTACTCTCTGTAACAGGTCTTCTGCAACTCAGTCTCCAAAGTCTGCTCTCTGTAACAGGCCTTCTGCACCCAATTCTCCTACCTCTGCTCTCTGCAACAATTATTCTGCAACTCAGTCTTCAACCTCTGCTCTCTGCAACAATCCTTCTGCCCCCCAGTATCCAAACTCTGCTCTCTGAAAGATCCTTCTCCACCCCGTTCTCCAAACTTTGCTCTCTGGAAAAGTCATTCTGCATCTCAGTCTCCAACCTCATCTCTCTGCAATGGCCCTTCTGCACCCCAGTATCAAACCTCTGTTCTCTGCAGCATTACTCCTGCACCCCAGGCTAGAAACTCTGCTCTCTGTAACAGTCCTTCTGCACCCCAGTCTCCAACCTCTGCTCTCTGCTACAGTCCTCTTGCACCCCAATCTCCAACCTCTGCTCTCCTCAAAATTTCTTCTGCACCACAGTCTCCAACCTGTGCTCTCTGTAACTATCCTACTGCACCCCGGTCTACAAACTCTGCTCTCTGTAGCGATCCTTCTGCACATCAGTCTCCAAACTCTGCTCTCTGCAATGATCCTTCTGCACCCCAGTCTCCAACGTCTGTTCTCTGCAAGAGTCCTTCTCACCCCAGTCTCCAGGCTCTGATCTCTGTAACATCCTTCTGCACCCCAGTTTCCAAACTCTGCTCTAGGTGACATTCCGTCGGCACCCCAGTCTCCACGCGCTGCTCTTTGTAACAGTACTCTGTACCGCAGTCTCCAATCTCTGCTCACTGCAACATTTCTTCTGCACCCCAGTCTCAAATATGTGCTCTCTGTAACTGTCTTTCTGACCACAGTCTCCAACCTGTGCTCTCTGTAACGATCCTTCTGCACCTCAGTCTCCAAACTCTGCTCTCTGAAACAGTCCTTCTGCACCCCTGTCTCCAAACTCTTCCCTCTGTAACAGTCGTTCTGCATCCCTTCACCAAACTCTGCTCTCGGTAACAGGCCTTCTGCACCAAGTCTCCAACCTCTGTTCTCTGGAACAGTCCTTCTGCACCCCAGTCTCTAAACTCTGATCTCTGCACCCCAGTCTACAACCTCTGTAATCTCAAACAATCCTTCTGCACCTCAGTTCCCAAACTCTGACTTCTGCAAAGGTCCTGCTGCATCCCAGTCTCTAATATCTGCTCTCTACAACGATCATTTTGATCCACAGTCTCCAACCTCTGCTCTCTGCAAAAGTCCTTCTGCACCCCAGTCTCCAAACTCTGCTTTCTGTAACAGTCCTTCTGCACCTCAGTCTGCAACCTCTGCTCTCTTCAATAGTCCTACTGCACCCCAGTCTCCAACACCTGCTCTTGACAACAGTCTTTCTCTACCCTAGTCTCCAACCTCTGCTCTTTGCAACAGTCCTTCTGCACCACAGTCTCCAACCTCTGCTCTCTGTCACAGTCGTTCTGCACTTCCGTCACCAAACTCTGGTCTCTGCAACAGTCCTTTGGCACCCAGTCTAAAAATTCTACTCTCTGAAAAACTCTTTCTCCACCCCAGTCTTCAACCTCTGATTACTGCAACAGTTCTTCTGCACCCCAATCTCTAACCTCTACTCTCCGTAAGAGTCCTTCTGTACCCAAGTCTCCAATCTCTACTCTCTGCAACAGTTCTTCTGCACCCAAGTCTCCAACATCTGCTCTCTACAACAGTTCTTCTGCACCCCCAGTCGCCAATCTCTGCTTTCGGTACCAGTACTTCTGCACTCAAGTCTCTACTCTCCGTAAGAGTCCTTCTGTACCCAAGTCTCCAACCTCTGTTCTCTGCAACGACCCTTCTGCACCCCAGAATCCAACATCAGCTCTATGCAACCGTCCTTCTGCACCCCTGTCTCCAACCTCTGTTCTCTGCAAAAGTCCTTCTGCACCTCAGTCTGAAAACTCTGTTATCTGCAACGATCTTTCTGCACCCCAGTCTCCAAACTCTGCTCTCTGTAATAGTCCCATTGCACCTCAGTCTCCAACCTCTGCTCTGTGTAAAATCCTTCTGCAACCCTGTCTTCAAACTCTGCTCTCTGTAACAGTCCTTCTGCACCCCAGTCTCCAAAATCTGCTCTCTGCAACAGTCCTTGTAAACCCCAGTCTACAAACTCTGCTCTCTGCAACAGTCCTTCTGCACCCCAGGCTCCAAATTCTTTTCTCTGTAACAATCATTCTTCACCTCAGTTAACAAACTCTGATCTCTGCAATGGTCCTTCTGCACCAGAGTCTCCAACCTCTGCTCTCTGTACCAATCCTTCTGCATCCCAGTCTCTAAACTCTGCTCTCTACAACAATCCTTTTGCACACCAGTCTCTAACCTCTGCTCTCTGTAAAAGACCTTCTGCACCCCAGTCTCCAACATCTGCTCCCTGCAACAGTCCTTCTGCACCTCAGTCTGACAACTCTGCTCTCTGCAATGATATTTGTGCACACTAGTCTCCAAATTCTGCTTTCTGTAACAGTCTTTCTGCACCTCAGTCTCCAACCTCTGCTCTCTGCAAAAGTCCTTCTGCACCCCAGTCTCCAACATCTGCTCCCTGCAACAGTCCTTCTGCACATCAGTCTGACAACTCTGGTCTCTGCAATGATTTTTGTGCACACTAGTCTCCAAATTCTGCTTTCTGTAACAGTCTTTCTGCACCTCAGTCTCCAACCTCTGCTCTCTGTAAGACCCTTCTGCACCCCAGTTTCCAAACTCTGCTCTTTTTAAAATTCCTTCTGCTCCCCAGTCTCCAAAGTCTGCTCTCTGTAACAGTCCTTCTGCTCCGCTGTCTCCAACCTCTGCTCTCTGTAAGAATCCTTCTGCACCCCAGTCTCCAACATCTGCTACCTGCAAAAGTCCTTCTACACCTCAGTCTGAAAACTCTGCTCTTTGCAATGATTTTTTGCACCCCAGTCTTCAAAATCTTCTTTCTGTAACAGTCTTTCTGCACCTCAGTCTCCAACCTCTGCTCTCTGTAATATTCCTTCTGATCCAAAGTCTCCAACCTCTGCTCTCTGTAATAGTCATTCTGTCCCGCAGTCTCCAACCTCTGCTCTCTGTAACAGTCCTACTGCTCCCCAGTCTCCAAACTCTGCTCTCTGTAACAGTCCTTCTGCACCCCAGTCTCCAACCTCTGCTCTCTGTAACAGTCCATCTGTACCACAGTCCCCAACCTCTGATCTCAGTAACGGTCATTCTGCACCCCAGTCTCCAACCTCTCCTTTCTGTATCATTCCTTCTGCACCACAGTTTCCAAACTCTGCTCTCTGTAACATTCCTTCTGCACCCCAGTCTCCAACCTCTGCTCTCTGCAACAGTTCTTCTGAACCCCAATCTCCAATCTATGCTCTCTGCAACAGTTCTTCTGCACCCCAGTCTCCAAGGTCTGCACTTTGAAACAGTCTTTCTCCACACCAGTCTCCAAACTCTGCTCTCTGTAACAGTCCTCCTGTAGTGCAGTCTCCAAAATCTGCTGTCGGTAACAGTCCTTCTGCTCCCCAGTCTTCAAACACTGC
>NW_027522126.1:0-32075 GCF_052094955.1 Ictidomys tridecemlineatus | reverse complement strand
AGAGTAGAGGTAGGAGATTAGGGTGCAGAAGGACTGCAGCAGAGAGCAGAGGTTAAAGACTAAGGTGCAGAAGGACAGTTACACAGAACAGAGTTTGGAAACTCGGGTGCAGAAGGACCCTAACAGAGAGCAGTGGTTGGAGACTGAAGTACAGAAGGACTGTTACAGAGAACAGAGTTTGAATACTGGTGTGGAGAAGAATTGTTGCAGAGATTAGATGTTGGAGACTGTGGCGCAGAAGGACTGATCCAGAGAACAGAGGTTGGAGACTAGGGTGCAGACGGAACTTTGAAGAGAGCAGATGTTGGAGACTGGGGTGCAGAAGGATCTTACAGTGAGAAGAGGTTGGAGTCTGGAATGCAAAAGGACTGTGGCAGAGAGCAGACGTTGGAGACTGGGGTGCAGAAGGATTACTGCAGAGAGCAGAGGTTGGAGACTGAGGTGCAGGACTGATACAGAAAACATATGTTGGAGACTGGGGTGCAGAATGTTTGTTGCAGACAGCACAGGTTGGAGATAGTGGTGCAGAAAGACTGATACAGTAAGCAGTGTTTGGAGACTGGGGTGCAGAAGGACCATTACAGAGAGGAGAGGTTGGAGACTGCGGTACAGAAGGAATGTTACAGAGAGCAGAGTTTGGAGAGTGGGGTGCAGAAGGACTGTTGCAGAGAACAGAGGTTGGAGACTGGTGTGCAGAAGGATCATGGCAGAGAGCAGAGTATTCAGACTGAGGTGCAGAAAGACTAATGTAGAGAGCAGATGTTGGAGACTGGGGTGCATAATGACTGTTGCAGAGAGCAGAGGTTGGTGACTTCTGTGCAGATGGACTGTTCCAGAGAGTAGATGTTGGAGACTATGTGCAGAAAGACTGTTAAAGAGAGCAGAGTTTGGAGAAGGGGTACAGAAAGACTGTTACAGAGAGCAGAGATTGGAGATTGGTTTGCAAAAGGATCTTACAGAGAGTAGAGTTTGGAAACTGAGATGGAGAAGGACTGTTACAGAGTGTTGAGTTTGAAGACTGAGGTGCAGAAGGACAATTGCAGATAGCATAGGTTGAAGACTGAGGTGCAGAAGGACTGTTAAAGAGACCAGCGGTTGAAGACTGAGGTGCAGAAGGACTGATACAGAGAGCAGAGTTTTGGAGAATGTGGGGCAGAAAGACTGATACCGAAAGCAGAGGTTGGAGACTGGGCTTCAGAAGGACCCTTACAGAGAACAGAGGTTGGAGACTGCAGTACAGAAGAACTGTTACAGAGAGCAGAGGTTGGAGACTGGGGTGCAGAATAAGTGTTGTAGAGAACAGAGGTTGGAGACTGGGGTTCAGAAGGACCATTGCAGAAAGCAGAGGTTGGAGATTGGGGCGCAGAAGTACTGTTGTAGAGAGAAGAGGTTGGTGTCTGAGGTGCAGAAGGACTGTTACAGAGAGCAGAGGTTTGAGACAGGGGTGCAGAAGGACTGATACAGAAAGGAGAGTTTGGAGACTGGGGTGCAGAAGGACCATTACAGAGAGCAGAGTTTGGAGACTGCAGTACAGAAGTACTGTTACAGAGAGCAGAGGTTGGAGACTGCAGTGGAAAAGAACTGTAACAGAGAGTATATTTTGGAGACTGGGGTGAGGAAGGACTGTTGCAAAGAGAAGAGGTTGACGACTGGGTGGCAGAAGGACTGTTGCAGAGAGCAGAGGTTGCAGAGTGAGGTGCAGAAGGACTGTTACAGAGAGAAGAGTTTTAAGACTGTGGTCAAAAAAGACTGATACAGAAAGCAGAGGTTAGAGACTGGCGTTCAGAAGGACTCTTAAAGAGAAAAGAGATTGAAGACTGAGGTACAGAAGAACTGTTGTGGAGAACAGGTTGGAGACTGGGGTGCAGAAGAAATGTTACAGAGAGCACCGTTCGGAAACTGGGGTGCAGAAGGATCTTACAGAGAGGAATGTTTGGAGAGTGGAGTGCAGAAGGAATTTTGCAGAGAGCAGACGTTGGAGACTGGGGTGAAGAAGGATCGTTGCAGAGAGTAGATTATGGATACTGGGGTATAGAAGGACTGTTCTAGAGAGCAGAGGTTTGAGACTGGGGTGCAGAAGGACTCTGGCAGATAGCAGTGTTTGGAGACTGGGGTGCAGGACTGATATTGAGAGAAGAGGTTGGAGACTGGGGTGCAGAAGGACTGTTAAAGAATGCAGAGTTTAGAGACTTGAATGCAGAAGGACTGTTACAGAGAGGAGACGTTGTAGACTGGGCTGCAGAAGGCCTCTTACAAAGAACAGAGGTTGGAGACTGATGTGCAGAAGGACTGTTACAGAGAGCAGAGGTTTGAGACTGAGGTGCAGAAAGACTGTTGCAGAGTGCAGTGTTTGGAGACTGGGGTGCGGAAACTGTTGCAGAGAGCAGAGTTTGGTGACTTCGGTGGAAAAGTACTGTTGCAGAGAGCAGATTTTAAAGTCTGGGGTGATGAAGGACTGTTGCAGAGAGCAAAGGTTGAAGACTGGGGTTCAGAAGGACTGTTGCAGAGAGCAGATTTTGCAGAGTGAGGTGTAGAAGGACTGTTACAGAGAGCAGAGTTTTGAGACTGGTGCAGAAGGACTAATACAGAAAGCAGAGGTTGGAGACTCGGGTGCAAGAGGACCCTTACAGAGAACAGAGGTTGAAGACTGCAGTACAGAAGAAGTGTTGTAGAGAACAAGGTTGGAGAGTGGGGTACAGAGGGACCATTGCAGAGAGCAAACTTTGGAGATTGGGGTGCAGAAGGAATGTTACAGAGAGCAGAGTCTGAAACTGGTGTGTACAAAGATCTTACAGAGAAGAAAATTTGGAGACTGGGGTGCAGAAGGATTGTTGCAGACAGCAGACGTTGGAGACTGGGGTGAAGAAGGATCGTTGCAGAGAGTAGATTATGGATACTGGGGTATAGAAGGACTGTTCTAGAAAGCAGAGTTTGGAGACTGGGGTGCAGAAAGACTATTTCAGAGAGCAGTTGTTTAAGACTGAGGTGCAGAAAAACTGTTACAGAGAATATGTTTGGAGACTAAGGTGCAGGACTAATACTGAGAGCAGTGTTTGAAGACTGTGGTGGAGAAGGATCTTACAGAGAGCAGAGTTTGTTGACTGAGGTGCAGAAGGACTGCTCCAGAGAGAAGAGGTTGGAGATTCGGGTGCAGAAGGAATGTTAAAGAGAGCAGAGGATGGAGACTGAGGTGTAGAAGGACTGTTACAGAGACAGATGTTGAATACTGAGGTGCAAAAAGACCATTGCAGAGAGCAGATGTAGGAGACTGAGGTGCAGGAGGACTGTTGCGGGGTGCAGAGGTTTGAGACTTGGGTGTAAATGGACTGTTGCAGTGAGCAGAGGTTGGGGATTTGGGTGCCAAAAGACCTTTGCAGAGAGCAGAATTTGGAGACTGAGGTGCAGATGGCCTGTTACAGAGAGCAGAGGTTGGAGACTTGAGTGCAGAAGGACTGATAGAGAAAGCAGTGGTTGTAGACTGGGGTTCAGAAGACAGTTACAGAGAGAAGAGTTTGGAAATTGCAGTACAGAGGAACTGTTACAGAGAGCAGAGATTGGAGACTGGGGTGGAGAAGGACTGTTGCAGAGATCTGATGTTGGAGATTTGGGTGCAGAAGGACTGTTGTAGAGAGTAGGTTGGAGACTGGGGTGCAGAAGGACTGTTGCAGAGAGTAGGGGTTGGAGACTGGGGTGCAGAAGACTGAGGTTAAGAAGGACTGTTGGAGACAACAGAGTTTGGAGACAGGGGTGCAGAAGGACCGTTTCAGAGAGCAGAGGTTGGAGACTAAGGTGCAGAAAAATTGTTACAGAGAGCAGAGCTTAGAGACTGGGGTGCAAAAGGACTGTTGCAGAATGCAGAGGTTGGAGACTGGGGTGCGGAAAAACTGTTGCAGAGAACGGAGTTTCGAGACTTAGGTGCAGAAGGACTGTTGCTGAGAGCAGCGGTTGGAGACTGACTTGAAGAAGGATTGCTACAGAGAGAAGAGGTTGGAGACTGAGGTGCTTAAGAACTGTTACAGAGAGCAGAGTTTGGAGACTGGGGTGCAGATGGATCTTACAGAGAGCAGAGATTGCAGACTGGGGTGCAGAAGGACTGTTATAGAAAGAAGAGATTGGAGACTTGGGTGCAAATGGAATGTTGTAGAGAGAAGAGGTTGAAGCTGAGGTGCAGAATGACTGTTGCAGAGAGAAGAGGTTGGAGATGAGGTTCAGAAGGACTGTTACAGAGAGCAGAGTTTGGAGACTGGGGTGCAGAAGGACTGATATAGAAAGCAGAGTTGGGAGACTGTGGTGCATAAAGACCGTTAAAGAGAGCAGAAGTTGGAGACTGGTACAGAAGCACTTTTACAGAGAGTAGAGGTTGCACACTGGGTTGCAGAAGGACTATTGCAGACAACAGAGGTTGGAGACTGAGGTGTAGAAAGACCGTTGCAGAGAGCAGAGTTTGGAGACTGATGAGCAGAAGCATTGTTACAGAGAGCAGAGTTTGGAGACTGGGGTACAGAAAGACTGTTTCAGAGAGCAGAGGTTGGAAACTGGGTGCAGAAGGATCTTCAAGAGAGCAGAGGTTGAAGACTGAGGTGCAGAAGAAGTGTTGCAGAGTTCAGATGTTGGAGACTGGGGTGTAGAAGGATCATTGCGGAGAGAATAGGTTGAATACTGGGGTGCTGAAGGCCTGTTACATAGAGCTGAGTTTGTAGACTGGAGTGCAGGAGGCCTGTTACAGAGAGAAGAGTTTGGAGACTGGGAAGCATGTGGACTGATACAGAAAGCAGATTTTGGATACTGGGTTGCAGAAGGATCTTATATAAAGCAGAGTTTGGAGAATGAGGTGCAGTAGGACTGTTACAGAGAGCAGAGGTTGGAGACTGGGGTGCAGAATGATACTTGCAGAGAGCAGAGTTTTCAGAATGAGATGCAAAAGGACTGTTGAGAGTGCAGACGTTAAAGACTGGGTTGCAGAAGGACGGTTGCAGTGAGGAGATGTTGGAGGCTGGAGAGCAGAAGGACTCTTACAGAGAGCAGAGGTTGGAGACTGAGGTGCAGAAGGACAGTTACAGACAGTAGAGTTTAGAGACAGAGGTGTAGAAGGACTGTTGCAGAGAGCAGATGTTGGAGACTGGGGTGTAACAGAACTGTTGCAGAGAGCAGAGGTTGGGGACTGGGATGAAGAAAGACTGTTGAAGAGAGCAGAGTTTGGAGACTGATGTGCAGAAGGACTGTTTCAGAGAGTAGAGTTATGAGACTGAGGTGAGGAAGGATTGATACAGAAAGGAGACTTTGGAAACGTGGGTGCATAAGGACCATTACAGAGAGCAGAGGTTAAAGACTGCAGTACGTAAGGACTGTTACAGAGAGTGGAGATTGGAGACTAGTGTACAGAAGGACTGTGGCAGAGAGCAGATGGTGGACACTGTGGTACAGAAGGATGGTTGCAGAAAGCAGAGTTTGGAGAATGGGGTGCAGAACGACTGTTGCAGATAACAGAGGTTGGAGACTTGGGTTCAGATGGACTGTGGCAGAGGACAGAGGTTGGAGACTGGGGTGCAGAAGGACCGTTGAAAAGAGCAGAGGTTGGAGACTGGGGTGGAGAAGCAATGTTACAGAGAGCAGAGTTTGGAAACTGAGGTGTAGAAAGATCTTACAGAGAGCAGAGTTTGGAGACTGGGTTGCAGGAGGACTGTTGCAGAGAGAAGACGTTGGAGACTGGGGTGCAGAAGAATCATTGCAGGGAGAACAGGTTGAATACTGGGGTGCAGAAGGGCGGTTACAAAATGCAGAGTTTGAAGACTGCGGTACAGAAAGACTGTTACAGAGAGCAGAGGATAGAGACTGGCGTCCAGAGGGATCATTTGAGAGGGCAGAGGTTAGAATCTGTGGTTCAGAAGGACTGATCCAGAAATCAGAGTTTGGAGACTGGGTTTTACAAGGATCTTACCGCGCGCAGAGTTTGGAGATTGAGGTGCAGCAGGACTGTTTGAGAGCACAGAGTTTGGAGACTGAGGTACAGAAGGATCGTTGCAGAGAGCAGAGGTGGAGACTCTGTTGCAGAAGGATCGTTACAGAGAGCAGAGGTTGGAGACTGGGGTGCAGAAGGACTGTTAAAGAGAGCACAGGTTGGAGACTGGGGTGCAGAAAAAATTTTGCAGAGAGCACAGGTTGGAGACTGTGGTGCAGAATGAGTGTTGCAAAGAGAAGAGGTCGGAGACTGGGGTGCAGAAGGACTGATATAGAAAGCAGAGGTTGGAGACTGGGTTGGAGTAGGACCCTTACAGAGAGCAGAGTTTGGAGACTGGGGTGCAGAAGGACTGTGACAGAGAGCAGAGTTTGGAGACATGGTGTAGAAAAATAGTTACAGAGAGAAAAGGTTGGGGATGGTGTGAAGAAGGCCTGTTAAAAAAAGCAGAGGTTGGAGACTCAGGTGCAGAAGGACTGTTGCAGAGAGCAGAGGTTTGAGACTGAGGTGTAGAAGGACTGTAACAGAGAGCAGAGGTTGGAGACTGGGGTGCAGAAGGACTGATACAAAAAGCAGAGTTTGGAGACTGGTGTGCACAATGACAGTTATAGAGAGCAGAGGTTGGAGACAGCAGTACAGAAGGACTTCTACAGAGAACAGAGTTTGGATACTGTGGTGAAGAAGGACTGTTGCAGAGACTATAGGTTGGAGACTGAGGTGCAGAAGTCGTGTTACAGAGAGCAGAGTTTGGAGACTCGGGTGCAGAAGGACTGTTGCAGAGAGCAGAGGATGGAGACTGGGGTCCAGAAGGATCGTTGCAGAGAGCACAGATTAGAGACTGACGTGCAGAATGATAGATATGGAGAGCACAGGTTTGAGATGGGGTTCGTAAGGACTGATATAGAAAGCAGAGTTTGGAGACTGGGGTGCAGAAGGCACTTTACGGAGAGCAGAGGTTTGAGACTGCGGTACAGAAGGACTGTTACAGAGAGCAAATGTTGGAAACTCGGGAGTAAAAGGACTGTTGCAGAGGACAGACGTTGGAGACAGGGGTGCCGCAGGAAACTTGCTGAAAGCAGAGGATAAATTCTGGAGTGGAGGAGGAATGTTACAGAGAGCACAGGTTTGAAATGGGGTTCAGAAGGACTGATATAGAAAGCAGAGTTTTGAAACTGGAGTGCAGAAGGATCTTACAGATAGCAGAGTTTGGAGACTGTGATGCAGAAGGACAGTTGCAGAGACAAGAGTTTGGACACTGGGGTGCAGAAGGACTGTTGTAGAGAGCAGAGGATGGAGACTGGAGTGCAGAAGGACTGTTGCAGAGAGCAAAGTTTGGAACCTGAGGTGCAGAAGTCCTGTTACATAGAGCAGAGGTTGGAGACTGAGGTGCAGAAGGATTGTTACAGAGAGCAGAGTTTGGATACTAGGGTGCAGAAGGACTGTTACAGAGAACAGAGTTTTGAGAACAAAGGTTGGAGACTGGGGTGCCGAAGGACTGTTGCAAAGAACAAAGGTTGGAGACTGTGGTGCAAAAGGACTGTTGCAGAGAGCAGAGGTTGGAGACTGTGGTGCAGAAGGACACTTAGATAGAGCAGAAGTTGGAGATTGGGGTGCAGAAGAACTGTTATAGAGAGCAGTATTTGGAGACTGGGTTGCAGAAGGATCTTACAAAGAGGAGAGGTTGGAGACTGAGGTTCAGGTGGAGTGTTACAGAGAGCAGTGTTTGGAGACTGAGGTGCAGAAAGATTGTTACAGAGAGTAGAGGTTGGAGACTGAGTATAAGAAGGACTTTTACAGAGAGCAGAGTTTGGAAATTTGGGTGCAGAAGGACCATTACAGAGAGCAGAGGTTGGAGACTGCGTTATAGTACTGTTACCGAAAAAAGAGGTTGGAGATTGGGGTGCAGAAGGACTCTTACATAGAGCACAGGTTGGAGACTGAGGTGCAGAAGGATAGATACAGAGAACAGAGGTTGGAGACTGGGGTGCAGACAGACTGATACAGAAAGCAGAGTCTGGAGCCTGGGGTGTAGTAGGACCGTTAAAAAGAGCAGAGGTTTGAGACCGCGGTACAGAAGGACTGTTACAGAGAGCAGATCTTGGAGACTGGGGAGCGGAAGGAGTTTTGCAGAGAATTGTGGTATGAGACTGGGGTTAAGAAAGAATGTTACAGAGAGCAGAGTTTGGAAACTGGAGTGCAGAAGGATCTTATAGAGAGAGAGGTTGGAGACTGTGGTGCAGAAAGACTGTTGCAGAGAGCAGACATTGGAGACAGGGGTCCAGAATAATCGTTGCAGAGAGCAGAGTTTGGAGAATGGGGTGCAGAAGGACTGTTGCAGAGAGCAGATGATGGAGACTGTGGTGCAGGAGGACTGTTGCAGAGAGCAGATTTTAGATACTGGGGCGCAGAAGGACTGTTACACAGAGCAGAGTTTGGAGACTGAGGTGCAGAATGACTGTTACAGAGAGCAGAGTTAGGAGACTGGGGTGCAGAAAGACTGTTACAGAGAGACGAGGTTAGAGACTGGCGTTCAGATGGGTCTAACAGAGAGTAGAGTTTGGAGACTGGGGTTCCAAAAGACTGTTGCAGAGAGCAGATGAGGGAGACTGGGGTGGAGAAGAATCGTTGCAGAGAGAAGAGGTTGGAGACTGGGTTGGAGAAAGCCTGTTACAGAGAGCAGAGTTTAAAGACTGGGTTTCAGAAGGATCTTACAGAGAGCAGAGTTGGGAGACTGAGTTGCAGAAGGACTTTTAAGGAGAGCAGATGTAGGAGACTGTGGTGCACAAGGGTCGTTGCAGAGAGCAGAGTTTTAAGACTGAGGTGCAGAAGAACTGTTTCAGAGAGCAGATGTTGGAGACTGGGGTGCAGAAGGACCGTTGCAGAGAGCAGATATTTGTAACTAGGTTGCAGAAGGACTGTTATAGAAAGCAAAGGTTGGAGACTGGGGTGCAGAAGGACTGTTGCAGAGATCAGATTTTGGAGAATGAGGTGCGGAAGTTCTGTTACAGAGAGCAGCAGTTGGAAACTCAGGTGCAGAAGGACTATTAAAGAGTGCAGAGGTTTGATACAGGGGTTCAAAAGGATCTTACAGTTACCAGAATTTGGACACGGAGGTGCAGAAAGACTGTTGCAGAGACCAGAGGTTGGAGACTAGGGTGCAGTAGGATCATTGCAGAGAGCAGAGTTTGGAGACTGGGGTGATGAAGGATTGTTCCAGAGAGCAGAGGATGGAGACTGTAGTTCAAAAGGCCTGCTACAGAGAGCAGAGTTTGGAGCCTGACGTGCAGAAGGCCTGAAAAGAGAGGAGAGTTTGGAGACTGGGTTCCAGAAAGACTGTTATAGAGAGCAGAGTTTGGATACTGGTTTGCTGAAGGATCTTACAGAGAGCAGAGGTTGGAGACTGACGTTCAGGTGGACTGTTACAGAGAGCAGTGGTTGGAGACTGGGGTGCAGAAGGATTGTGCAGAGAACACAAGTGTCAGACTGAGGTGCAGAAGTACTGTTACAGAGAGCAGAGGTTGTAGACTGAGGTTTAGAAGGACTGTTACAGAGAGCAGAGTTTGGAGACTGAGGTGCAGAAGGACTGTTAGAGAAAGCAGAGGTTGGAAATTGGGGTACATACGGACCGTTACAGAGACCAGAGTTTGGAGACTGTGGTATAGAAAAATTCTTACAGAAAGCAGAGGTTGGAGACTGGGGTGCAGATGGAATGTTACAGAGAGCACAGGTTTGAGACTGAGGTGCAGAAGGATAGATACAGAGAGCAGAGTTTTGAGACTGGGGTTCAGAATGACTGATACAGAAAGCAGATTTGGAGATTGGGGTGCAGAAGGACCGTTCCGGAGAGCAAAGGTTTGAGACTGCGGTACAGAAGGACTGTTACAGAGAGCAAAGGTTCTATAGTGGGGTTCAGATGGACTGTTACAGAGGACAGAGGTTGGACACTGGGGTGTCCACCCTCGCAGAAAGCAGAAGTTGGAGACTGCGATGGAGAAGAAATGTTTGAGAAAGCAGATTTTGTAAACTGGAGTGCAGAAAGATCTTACTGAGAGCAGAGGTTGGAGACTGTGGTGCAGAAGGACTGTTGCAGACAGTAGAGGTTGGAGACTAGGGTCCGGAAGTTTTTTTGCAGAGAGCAGAGTTTGGAGAATGGGGTGCAGAAGGACTGTTGCAGAGAGCAGAGGTTGGAGACTGGGTGCAGAAGGACTGTTGCAGAGAGCAGAAGATGGAGACTGGAGTACAGAAGGACTTTTGCAGAGAGTAGAGGTTGGAGAGTGGGGTGCGGAAGGACTGTTATAGGAAGCAGAGTTTAGAAATTGGGAAGCAGAAGGACCGTTACAGAGAGCAGAGTTTGGAGACTGCGGTATAAGACTGTTACCGAGAGAAGAGGTTGGAGACTGGGGTGCAGAAGGACTCTTACATTGAGCACAGATTGAAGACTGAGGTGCAGAAGGATAGATACAGAATAAAGAGGTTGGAGACTGGGGTTCCAAAAGACTGATACAGAAAGCAGAGGTTGGAGACTGGGGAGTAGAAGGACCGTTACAAAAAGCAGAGGTTGGAGACTGTGGTACAGAAGGACTGTTACAGAGAGCAGATCGCGGAGACTGGAGAGCAGAAGGACTGTTGCAGAAGACAGAAATTTGAGACTCCAGTGGAGAAAGAATGTTACAGAGAGCAGAGTTTGGAAACTAGAGTGCAGAAGGATCTAACAAAGAGAAGAGGTTGAAGACTGTGTTGCAGAAGGACTGTTGCAGAGAGCAGACGTTGGAGACTGGGGTCCAGAAGGATCGTTGCAGAGAGCACAGTTTTGAGACTGGCATGCAGAAGGACTGTTCCAGAGAGCAGATGTTGGAGACTGGGGTGCAGAAAGACTTACAAACAGCAGAGGTTGGAGACTGAGGTGCAGAAGTACTGTTACAGAGAGCAGTGTTTGGAGACTGGGGTGCAGAGGACTGTTACAGAGAGCAGAGTTTGGAGACTGGGGTTCAGATGGATCTTACAGAGAGAAGAGTTTTGAGATTGGGGTCCAAAAGGACTGTTGCAGAGAGCAGATTCTGGAGACTGGGGTGGAGAAGAGTTGTTGCAGAGAGAAGAGGTTGAAGACTGGGGTGCATAAGGCCTATCACAGAGAGGAGAGTTTGGAGACTGCGTGGCAGAAGTCATGTTACAGAGAGCAGAGTTTAGAGACTGTTTTGCAGAAGGACTGTTACAGAGTGCAGAGTTTAAAGACTGGGATGTAGAAGGAACTTACAAAGAGCAGAGTTGGGAGAATGAGGTGTAGAAGGACTGTTACAGAGAGCAGAAGTTGGAGACTGTGGTGCAGAAGCGTTCTTGCAGTGAGCAGACTTTTCAGAGTGAGGTGCAAAAGGACTCTTGCAGAGAGCAGATATTGTAGACTGGGGTGTAGAAGGACTGTGGCAGAGAGCAGAGGTTGGAGACTTTGGGGAAGAAGGATCTTTGCAGAGAAGAGAGGTTAGAGACCAGTTGGCAGAAGCACTGTTACAGAGAGCAGAGTTTGAAACTGGGTTGCAGAAGGATCTTACAGAGAGCAGAGGTTGCAGACAGGGGTGCAGAAGGATTGTTACAGAGAGCAGAGCTTGGAGACTTTGGTCCAGAAAGAATCTTGCAGAGAGCAGACATTGAAGACTGCGGTTCAGAAAGATCGTTGCAGAAAGCAGAGTTGGAGACTGGGGTGTAGAAGGACTGTTGCAGAGAGCAGATGTTCGAGATTGGGGTGAAGACGGACTTTTGCAGAGAGCAGAGGTTGGAAAGTGGGGATCAAAAAGACTGTTGCAGAGACTAGAAGTTGAAGAATGAGGTGCAGAAAAACTGTTACAGAGAGCAGAGTTTGGAGACTGAAGTGCAGAAGGAACGTTTTAGAGAACAGAGTTTGGAGACTGAGGTGCAGAAGGATAGATACAGAAAACAGCGATCGGAGACTGCGGTTCAGACAGACTGATACAGAAAGCAGAGGTTGGAGACTGGGGTGTAGAAGGACCGTTACAAAGAGCACAGGTTTGAGACTGCGGTACAGAAGGACCAGATGTTGGAGACTGGGAAGCAGAAGGACTGTTTCAGAGGACAGAGTTTGGAGACTGGCGTGGAGAAGGAATGTTACAGAGTGCAGAGTATGGAATCTGGAGTGCACAAGAATCTTACAAAGAGCAGAGGTTGGAGACTGTGTTGCAGAAAGACTGTTGAAGAGAGCAGATGTTTGAGACTGGGGTCCAGAAGGAGCGTTGCAGATAGCAGAGTTTGGAGACTGGGGTGCAGAAGGACTGTTGCAGAGAGCAGATGTTCTAGACTGGGGTGCAGAAGAACTGTTAAAGAGAGCAGAGGTTGGAGACTGAGTTGCAGAAGGAGTGTTACAGATAGCAGAGTTTGGCAACTGGGGTGCAAAAGGACTGTTGCAGAGAGCAGATATTGGACACTGGGGTGGAGAAGAATCATTGCAGAGAGAAGAGGTTGGAGACTGGGGTGAAGAAGGCCTGTTACAGAGAGCAGAGGTTGGAGACTGGGTTGCAGAAAGATGTTAAATAGAGCAGAGTTGGGATACTGAGGTGCAGAAGGACTATTACAGAGAGTAGAGGTAGGAGACTGGGATGCAGAACGGTCGTTGCAGAGAGCAGAGTTTTCAGACTGAGGTGCAGTAGAACTGTTGCAGAGAGCAGATGTTGGAGACTGGGGTGCAGAAGGATTGTTACAGAGAGCAGAGGTTGGAGACTGGAGTGCATAAGGATCTAACAGAGAGCAGAGGTTCGAGACTAGGATGCAGAAGCACTGTTGCCAAGAGCAGAGTCTGGAGACTGGGTTGCAGAAGGGTCTTACAAACAGCAGAGTTAGGAGACTGAGGTGCATAAAGATCATTGCAGAGAGCACAGATTTCATACTGAGTTGCAGAAGGACTCTTGCAGAGAGCAGATATGGAAGACTGGGATGCAGAAGGACTGTTGCAGAGAGCAGAGGTTAAAAACTGGGGTGAAGGAGGGTCGTTGCAGTGAGCATAGTTTTCAGACTGAGGTGCAGAAGGACTGTTGCGGAGAGCAGATGTTGGAGACTGGGTACAGAAGGATTGTTGCAGAGTGCAGAGGTTGGAGACTTTGGTGAGGAAGGATCTTTGATGAGAGCAGAGGTTGGAGACCGCTGTGCAGAAGAACTTTTACAGAGAGCAGAGTTTGGAGACTGGGTTTCAGAAGGATATTAAAGAGAGCAGAGGTTGCAGACAGGGGTTTAGAAAGATTGTTACAGAGAGCAAAGGTTGAAGACTTTGGTGCAGAAGGACTGTTACAGAGAGCATAGGTTGGAGTCTGAGGTGTAGAAAAACTATTACGGAGAGCAGAGTTTGGAGACTCATGTGCAGATGGACTGTTACAGGAAGCAGAGTTTGAAAATTGGGGTGCAGAAGGACCGTTAAGGAGAGCAGAGTTTGGAGACTGCAGTATAGGACTGTTTCAGAGAGCAGAGGTTGGAGACTGGGGTGCCGCAGGACCCTCAAAGAAAGCAGAGTTTACAGACTGCGGTGGAGAAGGAATGTTAGAGAGAGCAGATTTTGGAAACTGGCGTGCAGAAAGATGTTACAGAGAGCAGAGTTTAAAGACTCTGGTTCAAAACGACTGTTGCAGAGAGCACACGTTGGAGCCTGGGGTCCAGAAGGATGGTTGGAGAGAGCAGAGTTTGGACTGGAGTTAGAATGACTGTTGCAGAGAGCAGATGTTGGAGACTGGGGTGCAAAGGACTGTTGCAGAGAGCAGAGGTTGGAGAATGAAGTGCAGAAGGACTGTTGCAGAGAGCAGAGGTTGAAGACTGAGTTGCAGAAGGACTGTTACAGAGAGCAGAGGTTGAAGACTGAGGTGCAGAAGGACTGTTACAAAGAGCAGAGGTTGGAGACTGGGGTGTAGAAGGACTGTTGCAGAGAGAAGAGGTTGTCGACTGTGGTGCATAAAGACTGTTGCAGAGAGCAGAGGTTTGAGACTGGTGTGGAGAAGAATCGTTGTAGAGAGAAGAATTTGGAGACTTGGGTGCAGAAGGTCTGTTACAGAGAGCAGTGGTTTGAGACTGGGTTGATGAAGGATCTTACAGAGAGCAGAGATTGGAGACTGAGGTGCAGGGGGACTGTTACCTAGAGCAGTGGTTGGAGACTGTGGTGCAGAAGGATCGTGCAGAGAGCCGAATTTTCAGACTGAGGTGCAGAACGACTGTTACAGAGAGCATAGGTTGGAGACTGGTGTTAAGAAGCATCAGGGCAGAGAGCAGAGTTTGGAGACTCAGGTGCAGAAGGACTGTTAAAGGAAGCAGATTTTGGAAATTGGTGTGCAGAAGGAACGCTAAGGAGAGCAGAGTTTGGAGACTGCTGTATAGGACTGTTACCAAGAGCAGAGGTTTGAGACTTGTGTGCAGAAGGACTCTTACATAGAGCACAGGTTGAGACTGAGGTGCAAAAGATTAGATATAGAGAACAGAGGTTGGAAACTGGGGTTCAGATAGACTGATACACAAAGCAGAGTTTGGAGACTGGGGTGTAGAAGAACCGTTACAAAGAGCAGAAGTTGGAGACTCTGGTACAGAAGGACCGTTACAAAGAGCAGATCTGAGAGACTGTTGAGCAGACGGACTGTTACAGAGGACAGGGGTTGGAGACTGGGGTGGAGAAAGAATGTCACAGTAAGCAGAGTTTTCAGACTGAGGTGCAGAAGGACTGTTTCAGAGAGCAGATGTTGGAGACTGTGGTGCAGAAAGATCGTTGCAGAGAGCAGAGTTTGGAGACTGGAGTGCAGAAGGACTGTTGCAGATAGAAGAGTTTGGAGACTGGGGTGCAGAAGGACTGTTGCAGAGAGCAGATGTTTTAGACTGGGGTGCAGAAGGACTGTTGCAGAGAGCAGAGGTTGGAGACTGATGTGCAGAAAGACTCTTAGAGAGAGAAGAAGTTGGAGACTGGGTTGCAGAAGTACTGATACAGAAATCAGAGTTTGGAGTCTGCAGTGCAGAAGGACTGTTGCAGAGAGCAGAAATTGGAGACTGAGGTGCAGAATTTCTTTTACATAGAGAAGCGGTTGGAGACTGGGGTGCCGAAGGATCGTTGCAAGGAATCAGAGCTTGGAGACACGGGTGCAGAAAAATCTTACAGAGAGCAAAAGTTGGAGACTGAGGTTCAGGAGTATTGTTGCAGAGATCAGAGGTTGGAGACTGGGGTGCAGTAGGATCATTGCAGAGAGCAGTGGTTGGAGACTGGGGTGCAGAAATATCGTTGCAGAGAGCAGAGTTTGGAGACTGCCATGCAGAAGGCCTGTTACAGAGAGGAGAGGTTGGAGAGTGGGGTGCAGAAGGACTGTTATAGAGAGCAGTGTTAGGAGACTGGGTTGCTGAAGGATCTTACAAAGAGCAGAGTTTGGTTACTGAGGTGTAGGTGGACTCTTACAGAGAGCAGTGGTTGGAGACTGGGTGTAGAAGAATCATGAAAAGAGCAGAGGTTTCAGACTGAGGTACAGAAAGACTGTTATAGAGAGTAGAAGTTTGAGACTGAGGTGAAGAAGGACTGTTACAGAGAGCAGAGTTTGGAGACTGAGGTTTAGAAGGACTGTTACAAAGAGCTGAGGTTGGAGACTTCTGTGCTGCAGGACTGTTACAGAGTGCAGAGTTTAAAGACTGGGTTGCAGAAGGATCTGAAAAGAGCAGAGTTGGGAGACAGAGGTGCAGAAGGACTGTTAATGAGAGCAGAGGTAGGAGACTGGGGTGCAGAAAGGTCGTTGAAGAGAGCATAGTTTTCAGACTGCGGTGCAGAAGAACTATTGCAGAGAGCAGATGTTGGAGATTGGGGTGAAGAAGGATTGTTACAGAGAGGAGAGGTTAAAGACTGGAGTGCATAAGGATCTTACAGAGAGCAGAGGTTGGAGACAAAGATGCAGAAGGACTTTTGCCAAGAGCAGAGGTTTGAGACTGCTGTGGAGAAGAATCATTGCAGAGAGAAGAGGTTGGAGACTGGGTTTCAGAAGGCCTGTTACAGAGAGCAGAGTTTTGAGACTGGGTTGCAGAATTCCTCTTACAGAGAGCCGAGGTTGGAAACTGTTGTTCAGAAGGACCGTTACAGAGAGCAGAGTTTGGAGACTGGGATGCAGAAGGGTCTTACAAAGAGCAGAGGTAGGAGACTGAGGTGCAGAATGATCGTTGCCGAGAGCAGAGTTTTCAGACTGAGTTGCATAAGGACTGTTGCAGAGAGCAAATGTTGGATACTGGGGTTCAGAAGTACTGTTTCAGAGAGCAGAGGTTGGAGACTGGTGTTAAGAAGGATCAGTGCAGAGAGCAGAGTTTGGAGACTGGTGTGCAAAAGGACTGTTACAAAGAGCAGAGTTTGGAGACTAGGTTGGAAAAGGTTCCTACAGAGAGAAGAGTTTGGAGAATTAGGTGCAGAAGAACTGTTACAGAGAGTAGAGGTTTGAGAGTGAGGTGCATAAGGAACATTGCAGAGTACAGGACTGTTGCAGAAAGCAGACGTTGGAGACTGAGGTGCAGAAGAACTTTTACAGAGAGCACTGGTTGAAGACTGGGGTGCAGAAGGATCGTTGAAGAGAGCAGAAGATTTAGAATGAGGCGCAGAAGGACTTTTACAGAGCGCAGAGTTTGGAGTCTGAGGTGTAGAACGACTGTTACAAAAACCAGAGGTTGGCAATTGGTGAGCTGAAGGACCATTACAAAGAGAAGAGGTTGGAGACTACGATACAAAAGGACTGTTACAGATAGCACAGTTTCGAGACAGGGTTGCAGAATGATCTTACAGAGAGCCTTTGGAGACAGAGGTGCAGAAGGAGTGTTACAAGAGCAGAGGTTACAGACTGGGGTGCAGAAGGATTGTTGCAGAGAGCAGTGTTTTCAGACTGAGGTGCAGAAGGACAGTTACAGATTGCATAGTTTGGAGACCTGGGTGTAAAAGAAATGTTGCAGAGACCATAGGTGCAGACTGGGCTGAAGAAGAATTGTTATAGAGAGCAGAGTTGCGAGACTGGTGTTCACAAGTACTGTTACAGAGAGCACAGGTTGGATACTGGGGTGCAGAAAGAATGTTGCAGAAATCAGAGGTTGGAGACTGGGGTGCAGAAGGACTGTTGCAGAGAGCAGAATTTGGAGACTGAGATGCAGAAGGACTGTTACACAGAGAAGACGTTGGAGACTGGGGTGAAGAATTATGATACAGAAAGCTGAGGTGGGAGACTGGCGTCCAGAAAGACCATTACAGAGAGAAGAGGTCGGAGACTGGCGTGCACAAGGACTGTTTCAGAGAGCAGAGTTTGGAGACTGGGGTGCAGAAGGCCTGCTACAGAGAGCAGAGTTTGGAGACTGGGTTGCAGAAGGACAGTTATAGAGAGCAGAGTATTGAGGCTGGGTTGCAGAAGGACTGGTATAGAGAGCAGAGTTTTGAGGCTGGTTTTCGGAAGGATATTAGAGAGCAGGGGTTTGGGACTGAGGTGCAGGACGACTGTTAAAGGGAGCAGTGGTTGAAGACTGGGGTGGAGAAGGATCATGCAGAGAGCAGAGGTTTCAGACTGAGGTGGAGAAATACTGTTACAGAGAGCAGACGTTGGAGACTGAGGTGCAGAAGGACAGTTACAGAGAGCAGAGTTTGGTGACTGAGGTGCAGAAGGACTGTTACAGAAAGCAGAGTTTGGAGACTTGGGTGCAGAAGGAGTGTTACAGAGAGCAGAGTTTGGAGACTGGGGTGCAGAAGAACTGTTGCAGATAGCAGAGGTTGGAAACTTGGGTGAAGAAGGACTGTTGTAGCGAGCAGGTGTTGGAGACTTGGGTGCAGAAGGACTTTTGCAGAGAATAGAATTTGGAGACTGAGGTGCAGAAAAAGTACTTCAGATAGCAGAGGTTGGAGACTGATGTACAAAAGGACCGTTACAGAGAGTAGAGTTTGAAGACTGGAGTGCAGAGGGATTGCGGCAGACAGCAGAGTTTTCAGACTGAGGTACAGAAGAACTGTTGCAAAGAGCAGATGTTGGAGACTGGGTTTCACAAGGACTGTGGCAGCGAGCAGAGTTTTGAGACTGGGGTGCCAAAGGATTTTTGCAGAGAGCAGAGGTTGGAGACTGAGATGCAGAAGGATTGTTGCGGAGAGCAGAGGTTCGAGACTGTTGTGCAGAAAGATCATTAAAGAGAGCAGAGTTGGGAGCCTGGGGTGCATAAGGATTGATACAGAGAGCAGAGATTGGAGACTGGGGTTTAGAATGATTATTGCAGAGAGCCTTGGTTTTAGACTGGTATGTAGAAGGACTGTTGCAGAGAGTAGAGTTAGGAGATTGGGGTGCAGAAGGACTGCAGCAGAGAGCAGAGGTTAAAGACTAAGGTGCAGAAGGACAGTTACACAGAACAGAGTTTGGAAACTCGGGTGCAGAAGGACCCTTACAGAGAACAGTGGTTGGAGACTGCAGTACAGAAGGACTGTTACAGAGAACAGAGGTTGAAGACTGGGGTGCAGAAGAACTGATGTAGAGAACAGAAGTTGGAGACTGTGGTCCAGAAGGATTGTTGGGTCGAGCAGAGTATGGAGACTGGGGTATAGAAGGACTGTTGCAGAGAGCAGAGTTTGAAGACTGGGGTATAGAAGGACTGTTGCAGAGAGCAGACGTTGGAGACCAGTGTGCAGTAGAATCGTTTGAGCGAGCAGAGTATGGAGACTTGGGTGTAGAAGGACTGTTGCAGAGAGCAGAGGTTTGAGACTGTGGTGTCTAAGGACTGTTTCACAGAGCAGATGTTGGAGACTTGGGTGCAGAAGGACTGTTGCATAGAGCAGAGATTGGAGACTGAGGTACAGAATTGCTGTTACAGAGAGTGGAGGTTGGAGACTGGGGTGAAGATGGACTATTGCAGAGAGCAGAGTTTTCAGACTGAGGTACAGAAGAACTGTTGCAAAGAGCAGATGTTGGAGACTGGGGTTAACAAGGACTGTTGCAGCGAGCAGAGTTTTGAGACTGGGGTGCCAAAAGATCTTTGCAGAGAGCAGAGGTTGGAGACTGAGGTGCAGAAGGACCGTTCCGGAGAGCAGAGGTTCGAGACAGGGTGCAGAAGGATCATTACAGAAAGCAGAGTTTGGAGCCTGGGGTGCAGAAGGACTGTTACAGAGAGCAGAGGTTGGAGACTGAGATGCAGATGGACTGATAGAGAAAGCAGATGTTAGGGACTGGGGTGCAGAAGGACTGTTGCAGAAAGCAGAGGTTGGAGACTGAGATGCAGATGGACTGATAGAGAAAGCAGATGTTGGAGACTGGGGTGCAAAAGGACCGTTACAGAGAGCAGAGGTTAAAGACTGGGGTGCAGAAGGACTGTTACAGAGAGCAGATGTTAGAGACTGGTTTTCAGAAGGATCTTACAGAGAAATGTGTTTGGAGACTGAGGTGCAGACGGACTTTTACAGAGAGCACACGTTTGATACTGGGGAGCAGAAGAAATGTTGCAGAGAGTAGATGTTGGAGACTGGGGTCCAGAAGGACTGCTGCTGAAAGCAGAGTTCGGAGACTAGGGGCAGAAGGACTGTTACAGAGAGCAGAGTTTGGAGTCTCAGGTGTAGAAAAATCGTTGAAGCCAGCAGAGTTTTCAGACTGAGGTACAGAAGAACTGTTGCAGAGAGCAGATGTTGTAGACTGGGTTGCACACGGACTGTTGCAGCGAGCAGAGGTTGGAGACTGGAGAGCAGAAGGATCATTGTAGAGAGCAGACGTTAGAGACTGGGGTGCAGATGGACTGATACAGAGAGCAGAGGTTGGAGACTGGAGTGCAAACGGCCTGTGACAGAGAGCAAAATTTGGAGACTGGGGTGATGAAGGACTGTTATAGAGAGCAGAGTTTGGAGACTGGGTTGCAAAAGGATCTTAGAGAGAGCAGAGAATGGAGACTTAGGTGCAGAAGCACTGTTACAGAGAGTAGAGGTTGGAGACTGAGGTGCAGAAGGACCGTTGCAGAGAGCAGAGTTTGGAGACTGAGGTGCCGAAGTATTGTTACAGAGAGCAGAGGTTTGAGACTGGGGTGCAGAAGAACTGTTGCAGAGAGCAGTGGTTTTAGACTGGGATGTACAAGGACTGTTGCAGAGAGTAGAGGTTGGAGATTCGGGTCCAGAAGGACTGTAGAAGAGAGCAGAGATTGGAAACTAAGGTGCAGAAAGACAGTACTCAGAGCAGAGGTTGGAGACTGGGATGCAGAAGGACTGACACAAAAAGCAGAGGTTCAAGACTCGGGTGCATAAGTACTCTTACAGTGAGCAGAGGTTGGAGAATGCAGTACAGAAAGACTGTTACAGAGAGCAAAGTTTGGAGACTGGGGTGGAGAATGACTGTTGCAGAGAGAAGATGTTGGAGACTGTGGTGAAAAAGGACTGTTTCAGAGAGCAGAGGATGGAGACTGTGGTGCAGAAGGACTGTTGCAGAGAGCAGATTTTGCAGACTGAGTTGCAGAAGGACTCTTACAGAGGGCAGAGTTTGGAGACTGTGGTCCTAAACGACTTATACAGAAAGGAGAGGTTTGATAATGGGGTGCATAAAGACCCTTGCAGAGAACAGAGTTTAGAGACTGTGGTACAGAAGGACTGTTATAAAGAGCAGAGGTTGGAGTCTGGGGTGCATCAGAACTGAAGTAGAGAACAGAGTTTGGAGACTGGGGTGCAGAAGGATCGTTGGAGCCATCAGAGTATGGAGACTGGGGTGTAGAAGGACGGTTGCAGAGAGCAGTGATTGGAGACTGAGGTACAAAAGGACTGTTACAGAGAGCAGAGTTTGGAGACTGGGGTGCAAATGGATTATTGCAGAGAGCATAGTTTTCAGACTGAGGTACAGTAGAACTGTTGCAGACAGGGGTTAACAAAAACTGTTGCAGCTAGCAGAGTTTTCAGACTGGGGTGCAAAATGATCTTTGCAGAGAGCAGAGGTTCGAGACTGAGGTAAAGAAGGATCGTTGCAGAGAACAGAGGTTCGAGACTGGAGTGCAGAATGACTTTTACACAGAGCACAGGTTGGCACTGGGCTGCAGAAGGAATGTTGCAAGAACAGAAGTTGGAGATTTGTTTGCAGAAGGACTTTTGCAGAAAGCAAAGTTTGAAGATTGAGGTGCAGGAGGACTTTTGCAGAGAGCAGAGGTTAAAGACTGAGGTGCAGAAGGACTGTTACAGAGAGGAGACATTGGAGACGGGGTTCCAGAAGTATCTTACAGAGAAAAGAGTTTGGAGACTGAGGTGCAGTAGGACTGTTTCAGAGAGCATAGTTTCGAGACTGGGGTGCAGAAGAATAGTTACAGAAAGCAAAGGTTGAAGACTGGGGTGCAGACGGACTTTTACAGAGAGCAATGGTTTGATACTGGGGTGCAGAAGGAATGTTGCAGAGAGCAGAATTTGGAGACTGAGGTGCAGAAAGACTGTTGCTTAAAGCAGACGTTGGCGTTTGAGGTGCTTTAGGACAGTTACAGAGAGCAGAGTTTGGAGACTGGGGTGCAGAAGGATTATTGCAGAGAGCAGAGTTTTCAGAATGAGGTACAGAAGAAATTTTGCAGAGAGCAGATGTTGTAGACTTGGTTGCACAAGGACTGTTGCAGCGAACAGAGTTTGGAGACTTGGGTTCAGAAGGATCGTTGCAGAGAGCAGACGTTGGAGACTGGTGTGCAGAAGGCCTGTTACAGAGAGCAGAGTTTGGAGGCTGGGGTGATTAAAAACTGTTAAAGAGAGAAGAGTTTGGAGACTGGGTTGCAGAAGGATATTACAGAGAGCAGAGATTGGAGACTTAGGTGAAGAAGCACTGTTACAGAGAGTAGAGGTTGGAGACTGAGGTGCAGAAGGACCCTTGCAAAGAGCAGAGGTTGGAGACTGAGGTGCATAAAGACTGTTGCAGAGGGTAGAGGTTTTAGACTGCGATGTAGAAGGACTTTTGCAGAGAGCAGAGGTTGGAGACTGGGGTGCAGAAGGACTGATACAGAAAGCAGATATTGGAGTCTGGGGTACAGAAAGACCGTTACAGAGAGCAGAGTTTGGATTCTGCAACACAGGAGAACTGTTACAGAGAGCAGAGGTTGGAGACAGGGGTGCAGAATAACTGTAAAAGTGAGCAGATGTTGGTAACTAGGGTGCCGAAGGACTGTTGCAGAGAGCAGAGGTTGGAGACAGCGGTTCAGAAGGATCTTAGAGAGAGCAGAATTTGTAGACTGAGGTGCAGAAGGACTGTTCTGGAGATCAGAGGTTGGAGACTGGGGTGCAGTAGGATCATTGCAGAGAGCAGAGTTTAAATACTGGGGTGCAGAAGCATCATTGCAGAGAGCAGAGTTTGGAGACTGGGGTGCAAAAGGCCTGCTACAGAGAGCAGATTTGTAGACTGGCATACAGAAAGCCTGTTACAGAGAGGAGAGGTTGGAGACTGGGGTGCAGAAGGACAGTTACAGAGAGCAGAGTGTTAACTGGGTTGCTGAAGGATCTTACAGAGATCAGAGGTTGGAGACCAAGGTGAAGGTGGACTGTTACAGAGAGCAGTGGTTGAAAACTGGGATACAGAAGGATCGTGGAGAGCAGAGGTTTCAGACTGAGGTGCAGAAGTACTGTTACAGAGTGCCGAGATTGAAGATTGAGGTGCAGAAGGACTGACACGGAGAGCAGAGTTTGGAGACTGAGGTGCATAAGGACTGTTACAGAAAGCAGAGGTTGTAAATTGGGGTGCAGATAGACCGTTACATAGAGCAGATGTTGGAGACTATGGTATAGAAGGAGTGTTCCAAGGAGCAGAGGTGGGAGACTTGGGTGCAGAAAGACTGTTACAGAAACCACAGGTTGGAGATTGAGGTGCAGAAAGATAGACACAGAGAGCAGAGGTTGGAGACTGGGGTTCAGAAGGACTGATACAGAAAGCAGAGGTTGGAGACTGTGGTGCAGAAAGACCGTTACAGAGAGCAGACTTTGGTGACTGTGGTACAGGAGGACTGTTACAGAGAGCAGATACTGGAGGCTGGGGAGCAGAAAGCCCGTTGCAGAGAACAGAGTTTGGAGACAGGGGTGCCGCAGGACCCTTGCAGAAAGCAGAGTTTGGCGACTGGGGTCTAGAAGAAATGTTAGAGAGCAGAGTTTGGAAACTGGAGTGCAGAAAGTTCTTACAGAGAGCACAGGTTGGAGACTGTGGTGCAGAAGGACTGTTGCAGAGAGCAGACGTTGGAGACTGCGGTCCAGAAAGATTATTGCAGAGAGCAGAGTTTGCAGACTTGGGTGCAGAAGGTTGTTGCAGAGAGCAGAGTTTGGAGACTGAGGTGCAGAAAGACTGTTACAGAGAGCAGATGTTGGAGACTGGGGTGCAGAAGAACTGTTGCAGAGAGAAGAGGTTGGAGACTTAGGTGTAGAAGAACTGTTACAGAGAGCAGAGGTAAGAGTCTGGAGTTGAGATGGATCTTACAGAGAGCAGAGGTTGGAGACTGAGGTGCAGAAGGATTGTAAGAGACACCTGAGGTAGGAGACTGGGGTGCAGGAGATTCTTTGCAGACAGCAGAGTTTTCAGACTGTAATGCATAAGACTGTTGCAGAGACCAGATGTTGGAGAGTGGGGTGTAGAAGGACTGTTGCAGAGAGCATAGATTGGAGACTGAGGTGCAGAAGGACTGTTACAGGAAGCAGAGGTTGGAAATTGGGTTGCAGAAGTACCGTTAAAGAGTCCAGAGTTTGGAGACTGCGGTTTAGGACTATTACCAAGAGCAGATGTTGGCGACTGGGATGCAGAAGGACTCTTACAGAGAGCACAAGTTGGAGACTCAAGTGCAGAAGGATGGATACAGAGAACAGAGGTTGGATACTGGGATTCAGACAGGCTGATACACAAAGCAGAGTTTGGAGACTGGGGTGTAGAAGAACCAAAACTGAGAGCACTGGTTGGACACTGCGGTACAGAAGGACTGTTACAGAGAGCAGACTTCAGAGACTGGGGAGAAGAAAGACTGTTGCAGAGTGAATAGGTTAGAGAATAAGGTGCAGAAGGACTGTTACAGATAGCAGCGTTTGGAGACTGGAGTGCAGAAGGACTCTTACAGAGAGCAGAGTTTGGAGACTGGGGTGCAGAAGGACGGTTACAGAGATCAGAGGTTGGAGACTGGGGTTCAGATGGATCTTACAGAGAGCAGAGTTTAGAGACTGAGGTGCAAAAGGACTGTTGCAGAGAGCAGAGGTTAGAGACTGAGGTGGAGAAGATTCGTTGTAGAGAGAAGAGGTTGGGAACTGGGGTGCAGAAGGCCTGTTACACAGAGCAGAGTTTGGAGACTGGTTCGCAGAAGTTCTGTTTAAGGGAGCAGAGGTTGGAGACTGTTGTGCAGAAGGACGGTTAAAGAGTGCAGAGTTTAAACACTTGGTTGCAGAAGGATGAAACAGAGGGCAGAGTTGGGAGACTGAGGTGCAGAAGGACAGTTACAGAGAGCAGAGGTAGGACACTGGGGTGCAGAAGGGTCGTTGCAGAGAGCAGATTTTTCAGACTGAGGTGCAGAATGACTGTGGCAGAGAGCAGATGTTGGAGACTGGAGTGCAGAAGGACTGTTGCAGAGAGCAGATGTTGGTAACTAGGGTCCAGAAGAACTGTTGTAGAAAGCAGAGGTTGGAGACTGGGGTGCAGAAGGACTGTTGCAGGGAGCAGAGGTTGGAGACTGAGGTGCGGAACTCCTGTTACAGAGAGCAGAGTTTGTAGACTCGGGTGCAAAAGGACAGTTTAGAATAGCACAGGTTAAATACAGGGGTGCAGAAGAATCTTACAGAGAGCAGAATTTGGAGACTGAGGTGCCGAAGTACTTTTGCAGAGATCAGAGGTTGGAGACTGGGGTGCAGTAGGATCATTGCAGAGAGCAAAACTTCGAGACTGGGGTGCAGAAAGATCGTTGGAGAGAGCATAGGATGTAAACTGGGGTGCAGAAGGCCTGCTATACAGAGCAGAGTTTTGAGACTGGCGTGCAGAATGCCTTTTACAGAGAGGAGAGGTTGGAGACTGGGGTGCAGAAGGACTGTTACAGAGAGCAAAGTTTGGAGACTGGTTTGCTGAAGGAACTTACAGAGAGCAGATGTTGGAGACTGACGTGCAGAAAAACTGTTACAGAAAGCAGAGGTTGGAAATTGGGGTGCAGAAGGATCCTTACAGAGAGCAGAGGTTGGAGACTGCGGTATAGCAAGACTGTTACAGAGAGCAGAGTCTGGGTTGCTGAAAGATCTTACATAGAGCAGAGGTTGCAGACTGACGCGTAGCTTGAATGTTACAGAGAGCAGTGGTTGAAGACTGGGTCAAAAGGATCCTGCACAGAGCAGAGGTTTCACAGTGAGGTGCAGAAGGACTGTTACAGAGAACAGAGGTTGGAGACTGAGGTGTAGAAGGAGTGTTACAGAGAGCAGAGCTCGGAGACTCAGGTTCAGAAAAAATGTTACAGGAAGCAGAGTTTGGAAATTGGGATGCAAAAGGACTTTTATAGAGAGCAGAGGTTGGAGTCTGCGATATAAAATTGTTATCGAGAGCAGATGTTGGAGTCTGGGGTGCAGAAGGACTCTTACATAGAGCACAGGTTGGAAATTGAGGTGCAGAAAGATCGATACAGACACAGAGGTTCGAGACTGGGGTTCAGACATACTGATACAGAAAGCATAGGTTGGAGACTGGCTTGGAGAGGGACGGTTACGAAGAGCAGAGGTTTGAGTCTGCAGTACAGAAGGACTGTTTCAGAGAGCAGATCTCGGAGACTGGGGAGCAAAAGGACTGTTGCAGAGGACAGAGGTTGAGGACTGGGTTGGAGAAGGAATGTTTCACAGAGCAGAGTTTGGAAACTGGAGTGCAGAAGGATCATAAAGAGAGCAGAGGTTGAGGACTGTGGTGTAGAAGGACTGTTGCAGAGAGCAGACGTTGGAGATTGGGTTCCAGAAGGATCATTGCAGAGAGCAGAGTTTGGAGACTGGGGTGAAAAAACGACTGTTACAGAGAGCAGAGTTTGGAGACTGGGGTGCGGAAGTACTGTTTCAGAGAGCAGATGTTGGAGACTGGGGTGGAGAAGATTCATTTCAGAGAGAAGAGGTTGGAGACTGTTGTGCAGAAGGACCATTACAGAGAGCAGAGGGTGGATACTGGGGTTCAGATGGTTCTTAAAGAGAGCAGAGGTTGGACACTGGGGTTCAAATTGACTGTTGAAGAGAGTAGAGCTTGGACACTGGAGTGCAGAAGTACTCTTACAGAGAGCAGAGTTTGGAGACTGGGGTTCAGAAGGATCTTACAGAGAGCAGAGGTTTGAGACTGGGGTGCAGAAGAAATGTTGCAAAAAGCAGAGGTTTGACACTGGGGTGCATAAGGATCATTTCAGAGACAAGAGGTTGGAGACTGGGATGCAGAAGGCCTGTTACAGAGAGCAGAGTTTGGAGACTGGGGTGCAGAAGCCCTTTTAAAGACAACAGAGTTTGGAGACTGGGGTGCAGAAGAACCATTACAGAGAGCAGAGGTTGGAGATTGCAGTACAGAAGGACTGTTACACAGAGCAGAGTTTGGGGACTGGGGAGCAAAAATACTTTTGTAGAGAACAGAGGTTGGAGACTGGGCTGCTACAGGATGGTTGCAGATAGAAGAGGTTGGAAACTGGGATGGAGAAGAAATGTTGTAGAGAACAGAGTTTGAAAACTGGTGTGCAGAAGAATCTAAAAGAGAGCAGAGGTTTGAAACTGGGGTACAGAAAGAGTGACTCAGAGAGCAGACTTTGGAGAAAGAGGTGCAGAATATTTTTGCTGAGAGCAGAAGTTGAGACTGAGGTCCAGAAGGACTGTTATAGAAAGTAGAGGTCATAGATATGGGTTCAAAATGTCTGATAAAGAGAGCAGAGGTTGGAGACTGGGGTGCGGAAGGACTGTTACAGAGAGCAGAGTTTGGAGACAGGATTACAGAAGGATCTTAAAGAGAGCAGAGTTTGGAGACTGAGGTGCAGCAGGAATGTTACAGAGAACAGAGTTTGGAGACTGGGGTGCAGAAGGATCATTGCAGAGCACAGAGTTTTCAGACTGAGGTGCAGAAGGACTGTTGCAGAGATCAGTTGTTGGAGTCTCGGGTGCAGGAGGACTTTTCAGTGAGTAGACTTTGGAGACTGTGTTGAAGAAAGATCGTTGTAGAGAGCAGAGGTTTGAGACTGTGGTGCAGAAGGATTTTTACAGAAAAGAGGTTGGAGACTGGGGTGCAGCAGGCCTGTTACAGAGAGAAGATTATGGAGAAACAGTGCAGAAGGACAGTTTCAGAGGGAAGAGTTTAGAGACTGGGTTGCAGAAATATCTTACACAGAGCAGAGATTGGAGACTGTGGTGCAGTATGACTGTTACAGAGAGTAGAGGTTGGAGACTGAGGTGTAGAAGGATTGTTACAGACTAGCAGATGTTGGAGACTTGGGTGCAGAAAGACTGCTGCAGATAGCAGAGGTTGGAGATTGGTTGTAAAAGGACTGTTGGAGGGAGTAGAGTTTGGAGATTGGGTGTAGAAGGAATGTTGCAGAGAGCAGAGTCTGGAGACTGAGATGCAGAAGGACTGTTAAAGAGAGCACAGGTTGGAGACTGGGGTGCAGAAGGACTGATAGAGAAACCAGAGGTCGGAGACTTAGGTGCATAAGGAAAATTACAGAGAGCAGAATTTGGAGACCACAGTAGAGGAGTCCTGTTACAGCAGCTGAGGTTGGAGACTGTGGTTTAGAAAGACTGTTTCAGAGTGCAGAGGTTGGAGACTGGGGTGCAGAAGAACTGTTGTAGAGAGCATAGTTTGAAGACTGGGGTGCAGAAGAACTGTCACAAAGAGCAGAGTTTGGAGACTTCGGTGCCGAAGGAATGTTACAGAGATCAGAGTTTAGAGACTGGGGTGCAGAAGTACTGATACAGAGAGCAGAGGTTGGAGACTGGGGTGCAGAAGGACCGTTAGAGAGAGCAGAGTTTGTAGACTGCTGTACAGAAAGACCCTTAGAGAGAGCATAAGTTGGAGACTAGGGTACAGAAGGACTGTTGCAGAGAGCAGAGGTTGGAAACTGTGGTTCAGAAGGACTGTTGCAGAGAACAGAGGTTAGAGAATTGGGTGTAGAAGGAATTTTGCAGAGAGCAGAGGTTTGAGACTGAGGTTCAAAAGGACTGTTACAGAGAGAAGAGGCTGGAGACTGGGGTGCAGAAGAACTGTTATAGAGAGCAGAGTTTTTAGAAAAGGTTGCACAGGGATCTTACAGAGAGTAGAGGTTGTAGACCAAGGTGCAGCAGGACTGGTACAGAGAGCAGAGGTTGGAGACTAGGGTGCAGAAGGATCGTTTCAGAGAACAGAGTTTTCAAACTGAGGTGCAGAAGGATGTTGCAGAGAGCACATGTTGGAGACTGGGGTGCAGAAGGACTGTTGCAGAGAGCAGTGGTTGGAGACTGGGGTGCAGAATGATAGTTGTAGAGAGCAGAGGTTGGAGACTGGGGTGCGGAAGGATTGTTATAGAGAAAAGATTTGGAGAGTGGGGTGCAGAAGGCCTGTTACGGAGAGCAGCGTTTGGTGAAGGGCTTAAGAACTACTTTTACAGAGAGTAGAGTTTGGAGAATGAGGTGCAGAAGGACCGTTACAGAGAGCGGAGTTTGGAGACTGGGTTGCAGAGGAACTGCTGCAGAGAGCAGAGGCTGGATATGGGGTGTAGAAGGACTGTCCCGAAAGCACAGGTTTGAGATTTGGGTGCAGAAGCACTGTTGCAGAGAGTAGAGGTACTAGACTGCCTTTATGTAAGACTGTTAGAGAGACAGAGTTTTGAGACTTTGGTGCAGAAGGACTGTTGCGAAGAGCAGATGTTGGAGACTGGGTTGCAGAAAGACTGTTGCAGAGAGCAGAGTTTGTAGACTGAGGTGCAGAAGGACTGTTACAGAGAGCGAAGTTTTGAGATTGGGGTGCAGATGGACTGATACAGAAAGCAGAGTTTGGAGTCTCCGGTACAGAAGGACTTTTGCAGAGAGCAGAGGTTGGAGAATAGTGTGCAAAAGGCCTGATACACAGAGCAGAGGTTGGAGACTGGGGTGCAGAAGGTCTGTTACAGACAGCAGAATTTGGAGACAGGGTTGCAGAAGGATCTTACAGAGAGCAGAGTTTGGAGACTGTGGTACAGCAGAACTGTTGCAGAGAGCAGAGGTTGGAGACTGAGGTGCAAGAGGACTGTTACAGAAAGTAGAGTTGGGAGATTTGGTTGCAAAAGACCTGTTACATAGAGCAGAGATTGGAGACTAGGGTGCAGAAGGATCGTTGTAGAGAGCAAAATTTTGAGACTGGGATGCAGAAGGCCTGTTACGGAGAGCAGAGTTTGGATAAGGGGTTCAGAAGTACATTTACAGAGAGTAGTTTTTGAAGACTGAGTTGCAGAAGGATCATTGCAGATAGCAGAGTTTGGAGATTGACGTGCAGAAGAATTGTTAAAGAGAGCAGAGATTGGAGACTGGGTTGCAGAGGGTCTGTTGCAGAGAACAGAGGCTGGACACTGGGGTGTATAACGACTGTAGCGGAGAGCACAGGTTCACATTGGGGTGCAGAAAAACTGTTGCAGAGAGCAGAGTTTGGAGACTGGGTAACAGATGGACTGTTACAGAGGCAGAGGTTGAAGATTTGGAGCAGAAAGTCTGTTGCAGAGAGAAGATGTTGGAGATTGGGGTGCAGAAGGACTGTTTCAGAGAGCAGAGTTTGTAGACTCAGGTGAAAAAAGACTCTGACAGAGAGCAGGTTTTGGAAATTGTGGTGCAGATGGACTGATACAGTAAGCAGAGTTTGGAGACTGGGGTGCAGAGGGACTGTTACAGAGAGCAGAGTTTTGAGAATGGGGTGCAGAAGGATCCTTGCCGAGAACAGAGATTTCAGACTGAGGTGCAGAAGAACTGTTGCAGAGCGTAGAGTTTGGAGACTGAGTTGCAGAAGGACTGTTACAGAGAGCAGAGATTGAAGACTGGGGTGCAGAAGTACCGTTACATAGAGCAGATTTTGGAGACTACACTACAGGAGGACTGTTACAGAGAGCAGAGGTTGGAGACTGGGGTGGAAAAGGACTGTTTCAGAGTGCAGAATTTGGAGACTTGGGTGCACAAGGATTGTTTCAGAGAGCAGAGTTTTTAGACTGAGGTGCATAACAACTGTTGCAGAGAGTAGATGTTGGAAACTGGGGTACAGAAAGACTTTTTCAGAGAGCAGATGTTGGAGACTGGGGTGCAGAAGATTGTTACAGAGAGCAGAGGTTGGATACTGGGGTTCAAAAAGACCATTGCGGAGATCAGTGTTTGGGAACTGAGGTGAAGAAGTCTCCTTGCAAAGAGCAGAGTTTTCAGACTGAGGTGCAGAAGGACTGTTGCAGAGAGCAGATTTTGGAGACTGGTGGGAAGAAGGTTCATTGCAGAGAGCAGAGGTTGGAGACTAATGTGCAGAAGGACTGTTGCAGATAGCAGAGTTTGGAGGCTGGGGTGTATAATGACTGTTGCAGGAACAAGAATTTGAGACAGCGGTTCTGAAGGACTGTTGCAGAGAGCAGATTTTGGAGACTGAGATGCAGAAGGATTGTTACAGAGAGCAGAGGTTGGAGACTGGGGTGCAGAAGGACTGTTGCAGATAGCAGATTTTGAAGACTGGGGTGTAGAAGGACTTTTGCAGGAAGAAGAGATTGGAGACTGGGGTGCAGAAGGTCTTTTGCAGAGACCAGAGTTTGGAGACTGAGGTACAGAAGAACTGTTACAGAGAGCATATGTTGGAGACTGGAGTGCAAAAGGATCATTGCAGAGAGCAGAGGTTGGAGACTGGTGTGCAGAAGGACTGTTGCAGACAGCAGTGGTTTGAGACCGGGGTGCAGAAAGACTGTTACAGAGAGTAGAGTTTCGAGACTGAGGTGCAGAAGGTTCGATGCAGAGAGCTTAGTTTGGAGACTGAGGTGGAAAAGGACTGTTGCAGAGAGCAGAGGTTGGAGACTGAGGTGCAAAAGGACTGTTACAGAGAGTAGAGGTGGGAGATTTGGGTGCAAAAGGCCTGTTACAGAGAGCAGAGGTTGGAGACTGGGGTGCAGAAGGTTCGTTGTAGAGAGCAAAATTTGGAGACTGGGGTGCAGAAGGATTGTTATAAAGAACAGAAGTCGGAGACTAGGGTGCAGAAAGATTGTTAAGGAGAGAAGAGGTTGAGACTGCATTGCAGAGGGAGTGTTGCAGAGAGCAGAGGCTGGACACTGGGGTGCATAAGGACTGTAGCAGAGAGCACAGGTTCACATTGGGGTGCAGAAGGACGGTTGAAGAGAGCAGAGGTTGAAGACTACAGAAGGACTTTTACAGAGGCAGAGATTGAAGATTTGGTGGAGAAGGTCTGTTGCAGAGAGAAGATGTTGGAGATTGGGGTGCAGAAGGACTGTTGCAGAGATCAGAGTTTGTAGACTGAGGTGAAGAAAGACTCTTACAGAGATCAGGTTTTGGAAATTGTGGTGCAGATGGACTGATACAGTAAGCAGAGTTTGGAGACTGGGGTGCAGAAGGATTGTTGCAGAGAGCAGAGTTTGTAGACTGAGGTGCAGAAGCACTGTTATAGAGAGCAGAGTTTGGAGAATGGGGTGCAAAAGACCTGTTACAGAGAGCAGAGGTTAGAGACTGGGGTGCAGAAGGACTGTTACAGAGAGCAAAGTTATGAGAATGGGGTGCAGAAGGATCCTTGCCGAGAACAGAGATTTCAGACTGAGGTGCAGAAGAACTGTTGCAGAGAGCAGAGTTTGGAGACTGAGGTGCAGAAGGACTGTTACAGAGAGCAGAGATTGGAGACTGGGGTGCAGAAAGACCGTTACATAGAGCAGATTTTTAAGAGTGCACTACAGGAGAACTGTTACAGAGAACAGAGGTGGGAGACTGGGGTGGAGAAGGACTGTTGCAGAGAGGTGAGGAAAAAGACTGGGATGCAGAAGGATCGTTGGGGAGAGCAGAGTATTGAGACTGGTGTGCAGAAGGACTGTTACAGAGAACAGAGTTTGGAGAAGCGGTGCAGAACGACTGTTGCACGAAGCAGAGTTTTGAGACTTTGTTGCAGAAGGACTGTTACAGACAGCAGAGTTTGGAGACTGAGGTGCAGAAGGACTGTTACAGAGAGCAGAGGTTGGAGACTGGGGTGCAGATGGAATGATA